>NC_092215.1:4917565-5076150 GCF_043381705.1 Parasteatoda tepidariorum
CGATTAAATCACACACATGAAGAGCGTCTAAAGTGAGAAGAATTTGAAAGAGTTCGTCTAGAATTCGAAATTCGTGTTTAGTAATAATGTCGTATTAAAAATATGGTATTTTCAAAGCTATGCGTAAATCCGTAGGGTTAACCATCGAAAAAAAGAGATCGAAAAACGACATTGATTGAGATTGTGTGCGTTAAAAACCTTACTAACCAATTACTGATTTTTTTTTTATTTAAAAAAAATTATTATTACTTTCTTTTTTTTTATTATTTTGTTAGATTGTTGCAGCAGGCCGCTCATCGACAGTTGGCGGGCATTTATGAAACTAAACATTTTTGAAACTTAATCCCTTAATTACGCGGCCTTGCCTGTCTTCGCAGCTGACTATTTCACCAACTATTTAGTTGTATTTTTACATTTTTCAAGATCTTATTATGTACGCAAACACGCAAATTATATTTTCAATAACATACTAATCAATTGTGCTAGTCATTTAATTTAGGTCTTTCTTTAAATTAAAGGTTCGTTTTTAAATGATTTTATTTTATAATCGTCGTTGAACAGCCGATCCAATTTTTGAGTTTACGACTGTTATTTTTCAACTCCATAGTCTTAGAATTTTGAAACCAATCCAGAAGAAAAGGGAAAACTTAGATCAAGTATAGGACGACATTTTGCCTTCGTGGAGGACATTTTGGTGGAACTAACCTGCATTTGCGTTACATGGGAGGAAAACCTCCCTCGATTAGCCCGACGGCAAAGGGACTCCAACCCATGATCAATCTACCACTGAAGATATTTCACGTCAGCACTGTGGTCAATTCATGCAAATTTAGAGATTTTACTCTCGCTTTTGGACTCTCCACCTACGCTATAGCACTGAACTTCTTATATTGTTAATTAACGGGAAGGAAGTTCTTTAAGCTATATATTCCTGGAAGCAACGTGTGAGTCGTGGTGAGGTTGTTAGCGCCATGGGTAAAGAAGATTGTGGACTCGGTGGTCATGGGTTCGGACCTGGTCGCGGGTTAATTTTTAATTTTTTTTCTATTTACTTCATTTGATTTTTTAAAATTTATTTTTCGATATTTCAACGTGAACAAAGTGTGATATATACAAAAATAATTATTTTTCTTTGGAAATGAGGGAATAATAGCTGAAAAACGGATAAATTTCGACTCCAGAGCTGCGCACATGACTCACTCCGTAACTCTTACGTAACTCCCTTTAATATTAACTTATGAAAATCTTATGACAGGGTAGATTTTAACTGAGCATACGAGAACGCTGCAAACGGAAACCTTATAATTATGTAGATTTAAGATGATTTTCATCTTAGAACTAGCTTTATTCAAGGTTTTTTTTTTCCCGCTTGAAAACCCTAAGACTACCTCGTTTTAAGGTTGTTATGTTGAAGGTTGTTTTCCAAGGTTTTGGATTAGGGTAATGTGCGTAGAATAGAGCAGATTGTCTATAGATCTCGTTTTAAGGTTAGAAGGTTTACACGTAAACCGTGTAAAAAACCCTTTTTAGGTGGTTTGCATGAAAAGATTTTTGTTGTGTTGAAAAAACCTTATATTGCTATCTGGGTGTTAATGTGTCAGAGAGTAAAAAATAAAAGCGATAGAAATATAACTGGGGGCTTTTAAAATACATCATTCATAACTAACCAATCATATTAATAGTTTCTCTTTCGATTATTATTCCATCTGTTTTTATCAGACAAAATATAGAAGGAGCTTTTGCCATTTCCAAATAAAGGCACTTTAAATGAAGTTCTCAAATTAAATAATTGCGTTATTTTTTTAAAATAATTGAAAAAAAAAAAGTTTTTTTGTAAATATAGTTATGTTTAATTAAATCGTTGTGGTACTCCTACTAAAGTACGAGAATTTACGCTGTGCGGCTTCTAAGTATTAGGAAAGACGGCGCATTGTTTCTATGTTTAGAGAGGCACTGCTCTATACTGATATTATATCATAATATAATATTTTAACATGCATTGAATAGATTCCGACCCATTTCAGAATTGTAATTTTGATCCCAACCCAGAAAACAAGAGAATTTCTAGATCAAACATTGGGACAAACTACCCTTCATGGAGGACTTTTTGATGAGACCAACCCGCATTTGCGTTACACGAAGAGGAAAACCTCCCTCAGTTATTTCGACGGCGATGGGATTCTTACCCATTATCCGTCATCACTGAAGATATTTCAAGTTAGCACTGAGGTCAATTTGAGCCGGGAAGAGAATTCGTACCAACCAGCCACTGGTGGGATTCGAACCAGGGGCACCACATAGGGAAGCGAACGCTCTATCCCCTGAGTAATTCTGATTCTTTTTATTCTGATAAAGTAGATACTGAACAAAAACTGCAGGTAAAATTGTGGTATTCTTCTATACAAATAAAAGTTTAAAATGTTAAGACCGCCCTTTTTATGTATTGTTAGAATCAAAAAGTATGTACTTGCTGGATCGCAAATTAATATTTAATTGAAAAAAAATGAAAACATAATCAGAATCTGACCAATTACGGAAGAGGAATATAGCAAACATTTGGTGAACGGAAACACTATAAATAACTCTTGGAGCAAAATTACGATCTGTGGATGAATTAATGCATGTATGAATGGGTTCATTCTGTAAACGGGTGTGACGTATGGGTGTGTCAGAAGTCGAATTCTTGGCCATTGATGGCTGCACTGGAAAACAAGAATACTCGCACCCCCTTGCCTTAATGGCCGACAACAACATAACCATACGGGTGTGACGTATGGGTGTGTCAGAAGTCGAATTCTTGGTCATTGATGGCTGCACTGGAAAACAAGAATAATCACACCCACTTGCCTTAATGGCCGACAACAACATAACCATACGGGTGTGACGTATGGGTGTGTCAGAAGTCGAATTCTTGGCCATTGATGGCTGCACTGGAAGACAAGAATAATCACACACCCTTGCCTTAATGGCCAACAACAACATAACTTTTTGGGTAGTTCAACATTAAATTCGAATTTAGTTATTGAGTTATGCCGCCACAGTTTTTACAGTGTATATATTTTTAGTTCACTCCGAATTAGAGCCTCTATTATTGCCCTCCATTTTACTTAATTTGAGACTATATGTTTTACCTTCTTCCATGTCTTGCCGATTGCTTTTAACTCATTGGTAACCATCCTTAGCCTTTTAGTCCTTCCTCTTTGTCTGTTGCCTTGAGGGCTCTAATCAAAAACTTATTTTACTGTAAACTTCACGGGTTGACCGAGAACATGATCAATCGCTTGGCAGTTCTAGAATTTTTGCGTTAATTTTCTGCAACCGCTGTTGATTAGTGATTGAAGTTTTTCATGTTTCTTTTATTGCTGTGCTAGATTTCCGATCCACAAAGAAGATTACATATTAGTATACGAAAAATATATATTGAGGGTGATATTCAAGGAACATCCTCCTTTGTACTGAACAGGATAATCTATAGTTGAAAAATATCTTCTTTTTCTATGGTTTGATTTTTTTCACAAAAATAATTTTTCTGTTATATATCAATGTCTGTAGATCTGTTTAAGTTTGTCTTCTTCTTCTTATTATTATTATTATTTTAATCATTCAAGTAAAAACTCATTTTTTAAAATTTTTTTTTTAAGAATTTTTTTGCACCGTAGGATTTATTTTGAACTAGTTTCTCAAGAAAAAATTGGCCTTATATTTTTCGAAAATATCTATGTGTGCCCTAAAAGTATTTAAAGAAAAGTGAGAAATTAGAAACTAACTAAACAATAATAGTAATTTTTTTCAAAAAAAGCATAATTGAGATAAGAGATTTTTCTGCTATGTTGCATCCTTTTCTAATGCTATGTAATAAAAGTTTCTTTGAATATAAAGAAATGAAGCACTTTCTTGTCATATTTGGCCAGTTTTGTTAATATGATCTAATTTAGTAGTGTAAGAATAATTTAAATTTTATTATAAATTTTTATTGTGCGTAAAAAATTACAAATTCAGAAGATAGAAAATTTTTAAAATTTAAAGAAATTTGAAAATTTTAAATTTTAGGGAAAATATGCAATGACGGTCACGTTATACTTTGACCGACTTATAGTTTCTCTATAGTTTAGTAACTTTGTTGATGATAACTACGTGAGCAAAGGTTACAAGAGGCCCAGTTAAAGCCACAAGGTTACACAAAATAAAAATACATACACGAAAAAACTCTCTATGTAAATGAAGTCTAACTATGCGTTTTTTTATTGTTTATTTTTATACTTAACTTTTTTTTCCAGCTCTTACTAGAATATGGTTGTTTCAAATGAAAAGAAACAAAATTTGAAAAATGTTTTGATCGCTAATAGTAACATTTGAAAAAAATTGCATAAAAATTATTTCGCATTACAATCCTAAAAAAGAAGGCTGTATAATTATATTATAAATTAAAATTACAGGACCACACAGCTAATTTCGTGAAACTAAACATGATTAAACATTTTGTATGAGAGCATTTAAAGAGGATTCAAAAAGCTGTTGAGATAGTTGTTGTTGTAGTTCATTTGCGACGCACTAGAGCTACATAATGGGCTAATGGCGACGGTGTGGGATACATCCTTAAGGATGATCCGAAGACATGCTATCACACCTCGGGNGTTTTGTTTGACACTTAAAAACTTCCATTTATTAGCCATGCAACCATAGGTTACAATGAATGCTTTGCATAATCCAAGATGGCCGACAGTTACTTCAGTTTCTACTCATAGGAGGGTGGGAAATGCCATCTCTACTTATACTCTTAACTCTATGTAACGATCAGTCCACTGCGGGACCCATCGTGAATCACATTCAGAGAGTATTTTTCTTAATGACGCATTTTCACTGCATGTGGTTCACGCACTTTCGATCACCGTCAAAAGAAAATGAGAACATTGGTCAAAATTACCTTCCCTCGAAAAACTCACAATTAAGACCTCCATTTTTCTCGATGGTGATTGGAAATAAATCGTTAATTGTGTTCCCTAAAATGAACTGCTCGCGCGAACGCGAGGTGCATTTAAGTTCGATTGCACATGCAAATCATATGCAGTGAGAATTCTCCATGAAGTGACTCTTGAAAATTTAACGTTGCCATCAATTTTGTATAATTTTATGGACCTTGATCTGAACAGAAATAGGTAGTCAAAAACGCTTATCATTACTCGGCATCTTATAAAACTTTAATGCTGACTGTTTCAAACAATAAAACTGCTAAACTTAGAGATAAAGCATAAAAAAATTAAATACCCTTATTATTTTTACTCTCAAGATCTAATGCGTGGGGCATAGTTTTTATATTGAGCTGGCAGGAAGTTAAACATTTTTCTTATTTGTTGAACATGTATTTAGTTGTTTGTTTCATTGTTGTGACTTTTTGTTACACATCAACAATATCTGCTACTGTTGAAGTTTTACGACCTAGAGGAGTAGCTTTGTCAAGTAAGTTAGCAAAAATAGTTTTGGTCATGCTATCTTGTTTTAATGCTATATCGTGCTTAAAATTTAGCCGGGTTGCTGTCGTAATGAGATAATTATATTGTTAGTGCCGAATCAATAAAGTTAGTAGGGTGACCTGGGGTAATTCCTGATCAAAAAATGCAAACATCTATTTTGGGAAAAAACCATTCAAGATAGAATTTTAATATTTACTGGAAGTTTGAGGCTATATGAGATGAGTCCTATGCCACCTTCTTTTGTTTGAAAATCTGATTAGAATTTAAAAGATTTGACATTTTTAGTGATCGGGAATTACCCCTGGTCTTGATCATTTCTGGGGTAATTACTGATCACCAGTTTTTATTGTCAAGGGGCTGTTTAAAAATAATTATATGATGGTAATTAACAAGTAAGACATCAAGATCAAGCAAATGAACCAAAAAGATATGTTTAAGCAGCTAATGAAACGATTTATTAGAAAGCAAGAAGAAAGATTAGAACTTCAAATTTTCCAAAAATCTTTGCATCGTGCTATACATTTCAGGCAATCAGCCAACTCATTCTCATGTTCTGCTGAAATATGAGAGAGTTCCCACATAGGTTACTTTTGCTGGATTTTTTAACTTCATTGACGGAAAGTGTAAAGCTAAGTAAGGTATGTCAACAGCTCTGACAGCAGCTCTTGCTCTGAAATTTTCATTTTCAATCATTAAAAATAATTCACTAATTTTGCTTTCTAGAAGCTTAGTATCCTTTTTAGGCTTATAATTTCTCACCATATTTATACTAGGCTAATTTATAAACTTAAAAATTATTCTAACAATGTACACATATAAAATTAAGATAGACGCAAGGTAAGACAAACCAGAAATGATGCAAATGAGAATATAGTCTTGTATGCAGTTAAAAACAAATTTTGTGATGACAGTTAAAATATATTTGAGAGTTGTTCCACTTAATAAATATGAACTGTTATTTAAGAAAAGACAATTAACTATTTATTAGCTATTTTATATACTATTTATGAGAAGAAATGACAATGATCAGGAATTTTCCCCAGTGATCAATAATTACCCCATCTGTAGGGGGCAACATTTGATATAGTTCCTTATAATCAATTATAATGTTTACAGTAGATGTGAAACAATTAAACAAAAGCTTACACTACTTTTATATCAAAGAAAAAGAAAGTAACTCTAAATATTTATTATTAAGAGAAGGAGGGGGATCTTTGCAGAAATATGCACATTTTGAAACCCTTCTTTGAAATGGAAAATACAGAAAGCAGTTTAAAAGATACTTATTGTGTTAGATTAAACAAAAAACTATTATTAATTAAATGTAGTTATACTTTAGTAAAGTGTATAAGCATTCTTGTCCATGTCTCAAATTAAAAAAAAAATTTTTTTTTAAAATAAAACTTGGGTGATCATTATTTACCCCAGAAACAGAGTGATCGTGAATTACCCCGGGTCACCCTATCTCAAAAGATGATAGTTAAAATAAAAACAAGGTTTTTAAGCTACTAACTTGAGTTGATTTTTTATTATAACTGAATTATTTAGAATAGGGAAACAGTTCACAATTTCTTTGATTATTGCTTTAAAATTTTAGTAGCCCTTTACTGATAAAAAAAAAACCTGATGAAAATATAATGTGTAGGGTGATTCTTTAAGTGTCGTTCATAATACACTTTGCTTAAATTAATGAATCACTTTAACTTAAATATGATTTTAACAACAGCTAGTGGGGAAAAGGTTTTATAACAGTAATAATCTGGTTAATGCAGTTAAGAGTTTCTAGGGATGCTACCCTAATGGCTACAACTGCCAATTTGCCATAAAGATTTTAATCTTGCAAAAGTTTTAAAAAAAATTCAATTTGCCCTGGAGTGGTTATGAGTTACACCCTCCTTCAAATAGCTTCCCTTCATGGCTGGGTTAGCAAGTTTTTGACGCATAATAGTTTTTACCCCCATGTCAAAAACTTAAATTTTTGGTGGCTTAGTATTTTCATATTATTTCAATAAGTTGAAATAAAAAGTGAATATTAAAACATTAATTTAATAAAAAATTATAAAAGATATTTGACAAAAAATGACTTAAGATTGTTGATAAAATATTGTATCTTTATAGCTAGGCTATGAAAAGTGCACAAATGTAATCACTTGATTTTTACATGCCTTCTATATAATGACCCAGATTATTAAAAATGCCGTATTGCTTATGCAGTTTTGGTTTGAATTACGATTAAAAAATTTAATTAAAACCAAATTAGTAGAGCTTCTTAAATTAGTTTATATTTTTAGTTAAAAATTGTGTAAAATTATATCAAGTTTATATGCAGCTAGTCTAGTAAAAGTATAGGATAGAAGCTGAACGGATATCAATAGCAATTCAGAATGTTCGTGGTTCTTTAAACCATATTTTTAAAATTTCATTCGTGCAAAATTTTGATTTTTACTTTTGTCACTTATCAAAACATATGTATCACAACTCTTAATATTTTTTTTAATGTAATATATTAAAATAATTGTATAAATTATATTAATACTAATAACAAAATTAATTGTTAATTATGAAAAAAAATTTGTTATGAAATTTATTTCTTACTGTACGATAACATAAGAAAAATGTAAATGTTTGATAGTTTTTACCAGTAAAACACATGGTTTTTACCTTTATGAGTCAAAAACAGGTTTTTGACATTAAAATAAAAACCTTGCTTCTGGGATGTTTTTTCTTTTCTGTTTCTTACAGGCCCGTGCCTGAAAGTCGCCAAATCTTAGTGTTTATTTTGGTAGAGCTTTGGATTTAGAAATCTTCTTCAGCTTTTAATAATGAAAGTATTTTATAATAAGTAAATTCCATATGTAACAGACTAAATATTAAACAACTTTTGTTACTACACACATACATACTTTACTGTATAGTATAGTAACTTATACTCCTGTCAGGTAATGATAATGAAAAGAATTTGTTTTACATGAATAACATTTTAATTAAAATAAATAAATTCGCTATGACAAAAATAGACATGAATTTATTGTGACTGTGCAATATGACCTGATAGGGGACACCTGCTTCCGGGCGTAGTTTTAGAAGAGGTTGAATTCCAAGCTTAGCAGAGGGGAAATCACACTAGTATTTTATTCTAAAAAATATATTGAAGACAAAACTTCTACTAGAATATGCTACTTTAGGGTGCAATGTTTAATTAATTAGCATAAAATAATAAAAGAGCCTCATAATTAAATTGCAAGTTAATTAAAAGTACCTACTTGTAACAGTGGGGACAAATAAAATCCCACATTTTTGGCAAGCACTGTTATTTATGTTAAATTCTGTGGTCTGGACCATCCGAAACGTCGAAAAAATTTTTTTTTTTAAATTATCACATTTCAAGGTAAAATAAATTAGTTTAAGACTTTAAAAATTGCGAGCACATTTTTTTAAGTCTAAATAATGCATAGTAACAGAGAGGACATGGAATGTAGCAGAGAGGGCATCTTACAAATTTGACAAAAAGTTAAAGGGAAATATCACTGGTAAAAGTGGCTCTTTGGTTATTTAAAGTTGAAGTTGGTAGCACTGCTATAATTGAAACCTGTGCTACATCTTTGTAGATATATTTGAAAGTTTTTATTTTACCAGACCCTGTTTAAAAAAAATAAGTGCATTGTTTGTTTCTTTCTCAGTTTCAGTTATTTGGGCAACAAAAATAAATACCCAATTTTTTCCTAGAACTTTTTGCACTTGCAAATCTATAGATTGCAACTTCAAAAGAATCCTAGTGTTTTAAATGATGACTGATGTACATTAAATATGTCGAGTCACAAAGTCTTCCAAGTTTCCAAAACAAATCAACACCTCTGGGGGTATTGATCGAGAGTTCTCTTGTTTTTTGAATTAGGTTAAAAATTATAAGACTGCAGAGTTAAACACTCACAGCCGCAAACTCAAATTTGGGTTGGCTGTTCAACGACGGTTATAATATAAAAAGTTGATTGTCGCAAGTCGCGATATTTAGTAATTCTATGTAATTATTAGGCAAACGACTGATTTTTAATAGTAAATTCACATTTTCGTGAATAGCACATACACATTTTATATAGTGTTTTACCTACGCATAAAATATAGATAGATCTTAGAACAGCAAACTTAGATTTGCCAATTTTTATGTTTGAATGCATCTGCTTTGATACTTGATATGCTTCCATCAAGGTGCAGATTTGACTTGTGGACTTTCTGTCTATTTTCTGTGACTATCATGTGCAATCAACTCTACCAGAAGTCTGGTAAGAAAGTTTATCAGATGAGTAGAAAATTATTACAAGTTCTTTTGTTTCATCAGAAACTTTGTTACTAGGCTATTTCTTTTGTTTTGGTAGTAAGATTACAGAGTATGCGCAGAACAGTACAACATTTTCTTGGAGATATTGGGTAATGCACGGTTGGCTTTTTTAATAGCTTTCCCTAAATACCTAAGGAATATGTATTATATAGAGAAAGTGCTTTTTTATTACATCAGTGCCTTTTTATTTTTCCTTTTTTTTCTAACTTTTTTGTTTGTAATATCTTTTTTATTTATTTGTAGTAATAATTGTATATTTGATTGCAACATTGTTTTTATTAGAAAATAGTCAAATTTTTTTTCTGGATATGTTTAATGTATTTTTAATTTTGTTAGCAGTGCTTCTTATTTATGTATTCATTTTTTTAAATAGAAAAATTGTTCTACAATCCTGATCAAGACTTTAGGTGCATAGATGGATCAAATAGCATTCCATTTCAGTTTGTAAATGATGATT
Organism: Parasteatoda tepidariorum; assembly: GCF_043381705.1. Taxonomy (NCBI): domain Eukaryota; kingdom Metazoa; phylum Arthropoda; class Arachnida; order Araneae; family Theridiidae; genus Parasteatoda; species Parasteatoda tepidariorum. Next base: position 4,927,830 of record NC_092215.1, read on the forward strand.
ATTGTGATTGTGAAGATGGATCCGATGAGCCTGGTAAGTTATTATTGAGAATCAATTTTGTAAAGTTGACAGAAATTGTTTATTACAGGAAATAATTAACATATTAATCTTCCATATTATATGGAAATGACTATAATGTTTTCATGACTATACAGAAAAATATAATATTCTCAGAGTAAGAATGTTTTAAGAATTTATTGTTTAATATATTTCCAAACTATTTTAAACTAATCAGGGTTGACTGTTTAATGTCAAAAACTGATTTTTGACATGAATACTAGTTTTTATCGTGTTTCTAGTTTTCACCAGTTTCCATTATTCAGTTAATATATTTTTATTGTTATTATTTTTAACATACATGCTCTTTTATTCAAGAATTGTGAAGAAAAAAAAGAGTTTATTTAATGTCAAAATAATTCATCATGATTGATCACTTGTGTATATGTATGTTAATAAGTACTTCATGTTTATGCTTGTAATATCTAATAATTATCCTTACACCAAAATTTTTGATTTTAGACAATTGCCAAAATCAAGACCAAAAAGGATTTTTTGACAGAAAAAAAAGTTTTTTCATTAATTTTTATTTCAGTTATTCATTAAATAAAACTATTGAAAAATATTAATTTTAGGATATTTTTTTTAGTCATTACTGAAAATTTCGATTGGAGTTTGTATTCTCTTTTGGAGAGTAACTATACTCATAAATAACTACGTTTATAAATAGTATTAGATAATGTATTACATACATAATTTGATGTACACAGGGATATCAAAAGTTTTAACTAAGATAAGTTCACGAATCTTAATTATACTTGGAAACTGTTTTATTAAACAAAATTCAATTTTTAAAATGTTTAAAGTTAGCATGAAAGGGGAAAAATTGTTTTTCTTAGAAATGTTTTACTTATAAGTAACATACATATTCAGTTTTCATTTGGTCAGTTCTGTGACTGGGAGCTTTTAGAGTCTGTTACGTATTTTAAAAAGTTTATCTTTTAATGACTGTTAATCATTTAAGTTTATTTCTCAATAATTTAATTTTTTAATGTTATTATGCTTTATTTAATATAAATTATTTTACCTACTTAGGTTCAACTATTATTTCTGATGTTAACAATAAGATTATTTTACTAAAATACTTTTTTGAGAGCTATCAACCCTTAACCAAATATTTAGATAATTTTGAAAATTATATATATTTATTTGCTTATCTTTTTTTCATTGTTAAAATTTATATATGTTTCTTTTAGTTTTTTATTACTCATATTTCTTTTGTCTTGATTTGTTAACAAAAAATTCTTCTCATTACTGTTTTTTATTGTTTACCACTAATAAATTTGTGTAACAAACTGTGTCTTTCTTATTGTTCAAAAGTTTTTGAATGTTTTGTTTTATAGGTACACCAGCGTGTTCTAATGCCCTCTTCCATTGTATTAATTCAGGGCATATTTCTTCAGATATACCATCATCAAGAGTAAATGATAACATTTGTGGTAAGTAATTCATAAATTACTGTGAAACAAGAGCTGTTAGTGTTTTGATGTTAAAATATCCTTTTTTAATGTATAGTGTGTTTTATATTTAATTTTAATGTATACATTGAATGCAATACTCTCAAATAACTGAGAATTAAAATGTTTTTAATTATCTCTAGTTTAATATAAATTAAATCTTCTTAAAAGCAGTAATTTTAAAAAAAGTTTTTTTGTTGTTATAATTATCACTTTCCACTTTCAAAAAACATGTGTGATGATGTGACACTTCAAGATTTTCAGATATAAAGTTATTACAAATGTAATTTTTTAATTGGTAGAAATAAAATCCAAATTGTATTATAGCTTTTTATCTCTATTGTTAAATAGGATATAAACATACTTTTCTGGGGGAAAAAGTTCAATATAATCTAGTATTTTGTTGTAAACATGGAACAAATTATATTGTTTCTAATCTAACAATTAATATAGTCAATTTTCTTGACAATATATATTTATATATATTTAAATGCACATAGTAATTTTCTATGTTATAATCAAAAAAAGTTGTGAGGAAAAATATTTAATTATTTTGAAAACTTAAAATTAAATTTATGAAAAGAAATATCCTTTTCTTTATTAATTTTTGTTAAATTAAGAGATTTTTTGTTTTTAAAAATCTAAAATTTTTCTTTATATCTTTCCTATCACATTTTGTTTGTCATGCGTAAATTCATATTTTGGCATTTAATCTTTATATTTTTATTTAGTCTTTAACTTTTAATCTTATAGTTAAATTTGTATGAAACTTCTTAGTTGAAAAACATGGCGTTTCGATTGAATTGTTGCCGTCAATTTAACTAAATTTTAATTAAAAATGAATTAAGTGAAAAGATATGTGCATTGATGAACAAATAAATGCATTTGATACAAGTTGAAATATGTTACTCCACTTCTAGATGTCATATTCCATACTTAATATCTATCAAAAATTAGCATTATCACTTGCTATTTTATTAAAAACATAATGTTTAAAATATATAAAAAAATATCACTTTTTACTTCAGAACAATTTTTCAAGGCGTAGGAGTTTTTGAATAATTTTATTGAATTATCAATTTATTTTCTTTGTTACAGCGAAGTATAATTCTCGCAAAACTCATTATTTAGATTTTTCCTACTATTACAACTTTGCGTAAGAAACCTGCTATTTTGAAGAAATGTGAACTGTATGTAATCAAAATTATATTTAATATTACTGTTATAATTCATAAGAAAAGTGAAACTTTGATCGGATTTTCCTAATTTATTCCATTTCTTTCGGTTCTAAAACTCTTTCATTCCCTAAAGCTTTTATATAAACATAAAATAGACATGTGAATAGAAAAATGATTTATGCAACTCTGCATACTTTTTCTTTAGTTAAAAAGTATGTTTTCTAAATTATAAATATTTAAAAATCATTAAAAACAAACATAAATCATGTAAAAATAACTTAAGTGAAATTAACTGCAAATATTTAGAATAAGAAAAAAATTTTATAAATTTTTTTCGTTAGATTTGGGGAAAAAGTTAAAAAAAAAAAAAAAATGGTCTTCCTTTTATTAGCATGCTTAAATTTATTAACTTACTCTAAATCTTGTTGCATTTATGTTTGTCAGATCTAATGTTTTTTTTGTTTTTTTTTTGTGATACAATTAGACTGCTGTGATGGGAGTGATGAATTCAATAGTACAGCAGACTGTATAAACATTTGTATGTAAGTACTTCTTCATCATTACTTCTCAGAAGAATTGATAATATTCACATATATACACTTGTCTGTCTTAAACTCTAGCTTATTTCTTTTATTTTTCTCTAGCTTAGTAATGAATTGATCTTAAAAGTTCTGTTACAAACTGATGGGATTTAAATCTTTCAAAAGTTGTTAACTGGCTTATAAAAATTTTGACTTTGTGTGATTTTCAATTAATTTCTCAGCAGCGTGATTCAGGATTTAGGTCAGGAACATGGTAACAATCAGGGTTCCCACGGGTCAGGGAGAACAGGGAAAACCTGGAATTGTCAGGGAAGGATTTAATTTTTTTACAAAAACTTGGAATATTCCTATATCATACCTGGAAAATAACCAGTCTTAAAATTGTCAGTAACTGTAATCAGTTATTGTGATTAAAGTTAAATAATTAATCTATTACAATTCTTTGTAAATCTATTACAATTATTTGTTGTTAGAGGTTCTCATTTTAGTCAAACAGAAATGTTCCTTTCCTCATTTAATATTATTTTACACAGAAAATCTAATATTTCACATTACGAATAAGACTCAAAGTTTCCTGATGAAAATATGATCTAAATTTTTATTGAAATTTACCTTGCATACCTGAAGTCAAGGATTTTTTTTTTTCTGAAATTGAGTGGGAACCCTGAACAAGCAAGAATTGAGTAAGAATATATAGTCTGGAACAATTTCTGTTTGTGAAGAGGGCTCTAGATATGTTAAAAACTGGCCAGGCTGAAGTGACGAAAAGTGTATTTTGGGTGTATCTGTTTCAGCAGTTGAACACCTACTTTCGAACATTCTTTTTGCCAAAAATGTCTATTGTGTTTTATTTCTTTAATAAATTATTATTGGTAACCTGTCTCATATCTTTCAGTTTCTTACTTTATAGACGTGTTGCATATCTATATTTCATTTGCAACCAAATGTACCTATATTCTTGTTTGTTGTCATATTAATAGCCTGCATGTTGATTTCCGAACTAAAATTCTGAATCACCCTGTACATAAAATTGCGTGCAAATTATATAATCAATTATGTTTAAAGCTTAAGTATAAATATGACTCTTTTTAAAAACAAAAAAGGGATTGAGGCGTAACGAAATCTAAAATTTTCTAAGAGATACAAATTTCAGTAATTGTTTTTGCTATCTTTATTCCTTTGTATTTAAACAGATGGCATGTATCTGAACAGACACTAAATATTTAAGAAACTTCCTATCCGCACTTTGCCTATAGTATATTAGATAGCAATCATGGTGTTGTTTGAACTTGAAATTTTGTGGTTTAAAGTTTATGTTTTTATGATTTCAAGTGAATCTTTTCACCTGAACTTTTAGTGAAATGATTAGCATAAAATTCCATAAAACCACTACTTTCCACAAAAACAAAATGTTTTTTCTTTCTTTTAAAAATTCAGTGTGAAATGTTAAGCATTTAAAGCTATAGAGAGAAGACTCTATAAAAGGATTTTTTATCTTAATAGCAAACCCCATTGATATTTTTTTTTGCATTACTTCATATAAGGTCTAAAATACATTTAAATATATTTGAAGATGAAAAACAACTAACAGTTGCAATTGAAAAAGATCTAGTACTAAATATTTAATCTTAAAAAGAGAAATGAAACAATGGAATTATACATTGTTGGCAATATATATATTTCAAATATTATTAGATTTGTTTTAAAACATCACATTTTCATAATATTACTATGAGAACTGCTTTGAGTTTTCTTAGTATTACTATGAGAACTGCTTATTATTAGTTATGTTACATTATACCTTTTACTTGATAGGAAGTGGAACATGTTTTCTATTTTTTTTTTTTTTTTTGATGTTAAAAACCCTTTATTAGTGCCCAGTTTATCAATACTTTTAGTATTGAGTCTTTTCATTATTATCATTATTTTATATTTTATAATATTAAAATATATTATCTTAAAAGGTAAAAATTAGTATTTTTATAGATGCATATTTCTATTACTTATAACATACTTTTGACGAGACAAGCTTTTCCACCTAATTACCTATTTTTACTGAATACTAATTGAAATTTTTTTCCAGTGAACTTGGACGACAAGCAAAGGAGGAACAACTCAAGCAAAGGGAACTTTTTGAGCAAGGTTTTGCTCTTTGGCAACAGTATAGTGCTCAAGGAAAGCAATTAAAAGAAAATAATAAAGTAAGTTAAAAAGTGTTCTGTATATATTTTATTAAACACTATTCATTTTAAATTCTAGTTGGTAAAAGCATCATGTAACAGGGGTTGTCAAATTTCATTTTCAGAAATATTGATGTTTAATGTCAAAAAATAATTTAGTGAACATTTCTACTTATTGTTATTTTAAATTGATATCTTATTTACTATGCATTAAGTTATCAAGTATTTAGTCATTAAGATTATAAACAGAACTAGTTAAACAGAATAATAAATAAATTTTGCTTTAAATTAAATTTCATTTTAAATGAAGTGTTACTATCGAGTGTTTGCAAATTTTTTTTTTACAGTTAAATGTCTGGATTAAGAAATAATTGAGCAATTCCAATTTATGCAAAAGCTAATTTTATTTCCATTTTTTTATATTGGCAAATTTTGTTCAAACAACCTTTTTTTATAAGTTACTAGATTAAAATATGTATAGTAAAATATAACGCTGACTATTTAAAATATATGGTCAGCAAGAAATGTTAGTGTAAAAATGTTCATTATAGGGGATCTATTTCAAAATAATATAATATCTCATGATTTAATTTTCAAAAATGCTGATATTTAAATAAAATAGTGAAATTTGTAATTAGTATTTGAAGGTTATGATTCTGTAAATTCTGCTACAAGGGTTTGATATATGTATACCACTCCAGAAAAATGTCCTGATTTTTTTTTGCCCCACTATGAGGCTGCATATATAATTTTCATGTATTTAAAATGTTGAGAAGAACATGTGTTAAAAATTACCTTTTATTACCGAAATATGTTTAATACTAATTATATTTTACTATAAGTTAATAAAAGCTCTACAATTGCAAAGTTTCCTTTAAAAACACATTTTAATAAAAAGAGTTTTTAATATTCTATATAATAAATAATTATGCCTGTGTTCTCTTAAAGATAAAGTAATATATAACTTTAAGTTTATATATTAAACTACTAGATGCGTAGATTCTACAAAATCTATTTTGTGAATTAAAATTCAATTTTATTAATATGAAAATTAAAGAGATAACTGCAATGTATTTTAATTGAAATGAGTCTACTTAAAATTCCTTGAGAGAATAAGAGCTCTCATGTAAAATAAAGCAATAGAAAAGAAGTAGGAATGTTAATAGAAGAATTTTTTCTTCTATGCAAAATCATAATTTCTGCTTCAATGCAGTAAAACCCACTTACAACGAGCCCATGTTTAATAAGATTACAGATTTATCCAGCAAAATGGAACATTTTGTATGGTACATTGTTATAAATATATTAGAATGTAGTCTTTTTGCGAACAATTCTGCAATTTTCTTTTTTTTTGGACTTTCAGTCGGGAATAATTTTTAAAGCATGGAAATAGTATCAAAAATAATGCAAGACTATAAAAGCTCACATAGTGCACTATCAATTGCTTAAAATTATGAAAGGTGTTTTGGTATATGCTCAGTGTTTGGAAAAACATTTTCTTTGTTTCTAAGCTAATTACAACCATGTACTTTGCTAAAAATTCTGTTAACTACTTTTCTTAAATGTAGTGACTTCAAACTACTTTTGCAATGTTGTCACTACTGAACTGTTTTTTAAAAAGGAATTTTTCTTAGTTAATTCAATATACTCATGTTCAAAAAATCATGTTAAAAAAATTTAACAAATGAAAAAAATTAATGAAAAAGGGTTTCAAATAATAAATTGATTTATTTAAATGTGAAAAATTAAGAAATATCTATGTTTACATGAGAATTTGTTACTTTAAACTATTTTTTTTTTAACTCCTCAACTTCTATGTCATTGCTGGATTCAGGTGCAATTAATTCAACATCCTCACAATTTTCATTAAAAAGTTCCTTAAAATACCATCATTTTAAAATGTCTTGTTTATCAGTAATAATTTAACAAAATTTGTTTTTGTGTAGACTACAGGTCTGTTTATAGTCCAATCGGCTGCGGTTAATTTTCTGACAGAATGCTCTGCATTCATTAATGGATTTCAGTTGTTCAACATCTTTAAACAGTTCTTCATTAAAGACTTTTCTTTTGCCTAAAGAGTTTCTTCACCTCTTTTCTGCATCTATGGTACTTCTCTACACTATTTCTTGTGTTTGCTTGCATCATATGTATGTTAATATGCAACATCTTTTTATCATTAGCAATGGCACAATCAATATCATACCAATCCTTAACCTGTTTCATAGTTACTTTACTAATCACGGTATTGGTAGCATTACAAATACTGTCTTTTATACATTTCCATTTATTTTCCACAGTACCATAACAATTCATTAAATTCAACTCTTCCTTTACTTTTTGTATAGAAGTTGAGGCTCCAACTATTGAAGAGATCACGGCTGCAATTATAAATGTAAAGAATAAAAAGGCTTTGGGATATGATCTTATTTCAGCAGAACTACTAAAAAATTGTAAACCTACCGTGTTGAGAAATTTATCTGAACTTATTACTGACATCTGGCACTCTGAGATTATGCCAACGGATTGGAATATTAGCATTTTGTATTCAATTCACAAGAAAGGAGATCCTATGACCTGTGCCAACTATTGTGGCTTTAGTCTGCTTTGTATAACTTATAACATTCTATCTAGAATTTTATTTCTCAGGCTGTTACCATTCGTTGATTCACAAATAGGAAAATATCAACGTGGATTCCGTGCTGCAAAATCAACTAAAGATCAGATATTTTGTCTCCGCTAGATTTTAGAGAAGTCAATGGAATTTAACATTGAAACACATAATCTTTTTACTGTTTTCAAGGCTGCTTTTGATAGTATCAATAGAAATTATCTTTTTAAAACAATGAATACTTTCAAAATAACTTCAAAACTTATTAAATTGACGAGACTTACATTGAAAGATACGAAGTGTAAGATCAAGTTTCTGGGGTTTCTGTCAGAAAATCTCGACATATTTACAGGTGTTTGACAGGGAGATTCTCTCTTCTGTCTTCTTTTTAATATTGCACTTGAGAGAGTTTTTCGTGATTCAAACATCAATACCAGTGATCACATTTTTACTAGATCAGTACAACTGCTTGCATATGCTGATGATATTGATCTAATTGCTTGTTCCCTTCCTGTCATGAAAGAGGCATTTCTTGCTCTTGAGGTGGCTGCGAGGCAAATGGACTTAGTCATAAATGTAGAGAAAACAAAATATATGTTATTCTCAAGAAACAAAGTCCCAGAACCCTCTCTTGAAATAAATTCTTATAGATTTGAAACAGTAAGGAGTTTTACTTACTTAGGGTCAATTACTACCATTGATAACAGAATGACTCCTGAAATAAAATAACGACTCTTATCTGGCAAATAGGGCTGTCTATGGGCTGAGAAGATTTCTTAAATCTAGGTTTCTTTCTAGAAAAACTTAGTTCTTAATCAACAAAACTCTTGTCATGCCAGTCTTGACATACGATAATGAGACTTGGACAATGACAAAACTAGAGGAAAATTGTGCCACAATATTTGAGAGAAATGTTTTGCGGAGTATACTTGGTGCTGTAAATGAAAACAATAATTGGAGAAGGAGGTTTAACTTTGAACTGTACAAGATTTATAAACAACCAGATATTATTAAGTGCATGAAAATAAATGGAATGAATTGGATGGCCCTTGTGATTCGAATGAGTGATGACAATGCAATAAAAAAGATGCTACTTTTTAAACCCACTGGAACAAGAAAGCTGGGAAGGCCGAGGTTGAGATGGGTTGACTCAATGGAGTCTGATTTTCTTGCAATTAATGTAAAGAATTGGAAATCAAAGATAAATCTGAAGTCGTTATAGAGAAATCCTCATATTGGGCTACCTTGCCAAGTATGATGATTTTTTTTAACGATTTGATTAGCCTTTCAGGTAACTTGTCTCTGCTTTCTCTGAAATTTTTTTTAAATCAAAAATAAAAAGTTGGCCACGCAAAAAAAAAGAAAAGAAAAAAAAAACTTGTTCATGCAGAGCATTCCTCTGAGTTTTATAACATTTTGAATATAGCTACAAGTACTGAAAACAGGCAGATGTGTGAAGGGGATCATCATTACATTAAGCTTTTTTTGAATAGGCAAAAATTGGTTTTAGCGAGAAATACAGTCAAACCCCGCTATAGTGAACCTTCAAGGGATCGAAATTTCGGTTCACTATAACCGGGAGTTCACCGGGCTACGCAGGCATCTTAACTAATGGTTCCCAAACTCCTCCCTTTTATTGCATATTATTCAAATAAATGACTAAAAAATATTAGTTAGTAGCAAAAAATATGTTTTTTTCATTACTCTTCATCTTGCGTTATAAAAAAAATTAGTAATCTTTAGATGATGAGCAATCCTCAACATCAGATATGGAAACACTTCCCGACTCTCAGATAATTTTTCCTGAATTTCTGTTATTCCGCTTTTTAAGCCTGTCTAGCCTGCCATTCGAGCACATATAAGTAGTCACATAAAATAGCTTAGCAAATTCATTGGCATTTGTCCAGATACTGGAAGATTGTGAGTCCGATTGGTGAACCACTTCAGTAATGCTTCTTCAACATTCTTGTGATCTGCTTTTCTCAACTTTTTTCTGCCATCTAAATTTTTTTCATGAGCAGAAGTTATTAATTGCCTATTTTTCCATATATTACAAACTGCAGATTTGGATAGCTTATATTCCCTGCAAATATCAGCTTGATTGCATCCATTTTCAATTTTTCTGATTATGCCCATTTTATCATCAATGGAGAACGTTTTACGTTTACTGTTTTCTGTTTACGTTTATCATAGTTAAATTTGTGACACTTGTTTGCAGGATTTTTTTTAACTGAACTGAGAGCAAAAAGGAGTTGAAATGAGGGCCTCATCAACGCATATTAGTGTCCAACCCTTTAACCAATAATGAATAATTTCTCATTCCCTCTGACAGAAAATGCATATTGATCCCACTGACACCTTACAGGTGCATCATCTGCCTGAGTTGGAAACATCTGCTTGGTTTGCTTAGGGATGGGAAAGGGAGACAAAAGAAGAAAACAAGAAAAATGCTTATCGCTACATTCCCCTCTATAGATTGTTTTAAAAAATCTGTATATGTATTTATTTTGAAGTAGAAATTTCGAAATTATTACAAAAAAAATTAAGAAAAAAATCAGTTGAAGAGAGAAAAAAGTTCATTATATCCAACTTCCTCACTTTTTTGGTTCACTATATCCACAAAAAATAACATTACACGTATATAGCAAGGCACGGGAGGGAACATTTCGTTCACTATATCCGGGAGTTCACTATAAACCGTGTTCACTATAGAGGGGTTTGACTGTATATATATTTAGAGACATAATATTTTGTATTCCAGGAGTTGAAGTAAATTTTAAGAGAATTTTTATTGAGGTTATTTACTAATATTGATTGCATTTTTATTAAACTTCTATTAAAGAGCAGATTTAATCACAAAACTTCTCCTTAACTTCTATTAAAGAGCAGATTTAATCACAAAATAGTTTTATCAAATGAAAATCAAAAGTTTAATCACAAAGATGTTTTTTTAAATAAAAATCAAATTTAACCACAAAACTTATCAAAAATTTAACCGTTACATGAGCAAAATTCGTACCAAAGGACATTAATCATTAGATGTAAATCAAAAAAAATATATGTTCCATTAAAGAAATTGTTAAATTAAAACATTAAAATTAAATTAAAATTAAAAAAATATCTATTTAACAATAGATTTCATTCTATAAAAAATAATCTAATAAATCTTTTAAATATGGCTTTTATTTATTTTATTTTATTTTTGATTTATCTTTGCAAAACACAAAATTGTATTCATGCTCAAATGGAATTGTATCTTTGCTTCATTTCTTGCATCTTCATTGAATCATTTGCTTAAAAACAGAGATATTTTAGAAATTAGAGGTAAAGTTTCACTCTTGAATTATGTTATGTCTTTAAGTATGAAAAAAGAAAAAATAAAGTTAAAATTTAATAATGGGAAAAAATTACAAATGGGAGAACTGACAGTATTAGAGAAACTAAATGTTTTTGAGTACTTGAGGCTAATTATCATAAAATCAGTAACATTTTATAGAAAAGCAAAATAATAATAGAAATAAGTGGGTTATTTCATTAAAAGTCATTTGCCTAATGTCCTTTACAATTTTCACTAAAGAATTGTTTGAAGTTTACAGTAGGGGAAAGAAAGGAAACGGACAGCAGCTATAAATTTTCAATAGTTGGTTGTTGATGTTTCCCATTCATAACCATACTCTCTGCTCATTCTTAAACTCTGGATCATGGGGACATTTGCATTGTGCCACTGATAGACTTTTAAGATTTGCACGAATCAGGTTCAATAAATTACTTATGTTTGAACATTGTTTCTAATGTTAAAAGTAGTTGTCAGGTATTGCTGCAAGCTATTGTTTTTTTTATATCTCACTAGTCATTTCATTACTTAAAAAAAAAAAAGTAGCTCTCTACGCAACTAACTATGAAAAAAGTTGTGACTTCAGTAGTTTCGCAACATGTAACATGCTAGTTACGCCCATGGTGTATGGGTAACCTTCAGAGAAGGGAGACCAGGTTAGCCCATTGTCTTGTTTCCAGAAGATTTTTTCCATAGAAGAATTTTGTGAGAATCTGAATATTGTCAGAAAAGTACCTGCTTGATTGCAGATACATTTCTGGTTTCTGAGTTGTGTGAAAAGAGGCTCATTTTCAGCTGTTACCTTTTCTTGAAAACGTGTTTTTCATTCAGTTTCTTAAAATATAGAAAAACAAAGTTTTACTCATAAAAGAAAAGTCTGAAAAACTCTTAGATAAAGGGAAAAAAAACTTAGTTATATGTAATTAAAATGTGTTAAATAAAGCAATTCAAATAATTTGTATTTTATGTTTAACTTTTTTTTCTTGTTCTAAACTAGAATTCAGATTTAGTGAGCATCCAAATTTACAGGTCTTATTGTCTTATTATTGTTAATTCTATATTTATATGACAACATAACAATATTTGTTTGTACTTATTGAACAATTTGATGTTTAAATATGCTATAAAAAATCCTAATTTGTGTTATGGTTTTGTAGCTATTCTTTTAGAATAAGATTTGTGCTTGGCGCAGTGTAACTGCTTCCTTCTCTTGTGTCAACAGGTAAACTAAACTAACCTCTTGTTTATAATAACAATTATGAAAATTTCTTTTTTTTTAGTTGCAAGTTGAAAATCTTAAATCAGTTGAAGTGGAGGAAGAAAGAATAAAAGTTGATAAGGAAGGTAATTTGAATTTAGCTTGTGTTTCCTTTTTAATGTTAGTTTATGCTTTAGTAAAATTTTCCTTTTATTTCAGCATTCAATCATATTTATTAATGTATTGTTATTAGCTCATTGCATTTTTGTATGCAGATTAAAGATAATAATTTGTTTTTAATTTCGCCCAACGATTTTTGTTGAACATATTTCTATTTTTACCATTTTTATACTTATGGTAGTGTTCTGGAAATTATTAAAAGAGAATTTTTATGATAAGATAATATTTTTTAAAATTAATATCCATTTATAGAAACATGAGCTCTCGAAAAATGTCAATTTCTGCATGCCCCACAGAGCGTGTAAGTCTAAAAAAGAGGTGCCCCAGTGAACATACCCAAATATTGTGCATACCTCTTACATACCCAGATATGTTTTCCAAATGCATATAAATGCAGGAGTACCAGAATGGGAGGCCACGGAAGGTTGCTGCGACTTTCTTAAGATTTTCGCTAATCGGCATATTTATGTCATTTGGTATATTTACGAAATTTCATTTTTCTCTTCTTTTTTTGTTTGGAAAACACAAATACAATTAGTCAGTATTACAACTCAATTTAAAATTTTTAAATAGGGAGGAAAAAATAATCTCAGTATTATATCAGGCACACATTTCAAAAAATTTCATATTATCCTTAACATGTCTAATTCCTATCTTGCCATTGAAAACTTCGTTTTTCACAAAAATCGTCATAGAACTCCTATTTTCGAATAGGGAAAGCCAATTTCATCAGAAACATAGCTAAGATACCAAGCAGCTCATCTTCAAAAGCTCCCTCGTTCTGCATTTATGAATAAGACAAATTCAAAAATTCCAATTGGTTAGTAATGTAAGCGATTGTCGCAGAAATAAAAAAAAAAAATCAATTTAATTACATTCTGTAGAAGCAAGTGTCCATCAACATATTTATTTGTTTAAAATGATGTTATAGAAATGATGTCATTCTTGCATTTCCTTTCATATTGAAATTTCAAGATTTATATTAATTTCTTCTGCACAGTTAGAACATACTTTTTTTTTTAATTTTGAAGTTTGAAAAATATATTTCATATAGAATAAACCTTAATAATGCATTATTTACAATGCTGACTTGTAACTCTACATTAATTTTGAATGATTACTCTCCTTTTTATATAATGTTGAACCTCGATCCATTGTTTCACCAGGCTGAGGAGATTTGAGTCACTTTTAGTCACCATTTTAAAATTATTCCTTTTAACGTTCTTGAAGATATTTTACTTAATGATTAGAAATTGCTTCGAAATGACCTTTTTATGAAAAAATGACCTTTTATGAAAAAATGACCTTTGTGAAAATGAAAAGATTGATACCTATTGGCATTACTATATTTCCAAGAAAGACACTTCTGAAGATTACAAATTGACTTTCACTCTGTTATTTGACAATGTGGATATAGAGCGAAGATTTTCAGTTTCAAAATGTGTTTTATGTGAAGATAACACTGCAATGACAGAAAGGCATCTGAATGTTTTGATTGCAAAAATGCTTTAAAAGAGATCCTTATCTCTCTTCAACTTGTGCAAGTGACTGATAAATTGATTAAATATTGATTACTAGCCCATGAAATGTATGCAGCATGCATTGAAGATTGCAAGAATAAAAACATAATGGAAAAGAAATGAAACATGAAAACCGAAAAGAGACCCAAAAGAAAAATTTCAAATAATAAAAAAATCCTACATACGCGCAGGGTATTGAATTGGAGATACACAATAAAATAAAAAAAAAGCTGCTGAAAATTTGATAGAAAAATCCTCAAATTGATGCATGTGGTATGCTTATGGGTGTTAAAGCCATGAAATCAGAAGAAAATGTTTAAGAAAGGCAGAAGAAGAGCCTTGAAAAGAAACAAAATCATTACTAGAAAAACTTACATCAGCAGTCACATTTAATGCTTAGCTTAAAAAAAGTTTTAGAAAAAAATTATTAGAAAAAAGTTAAACTAGTTCCTGGTATGCTAATGGGTGTTAAGAATTAAAGGTACACAATGAAATCAAATAAGCAGCTGAAAATTTAATAGAAGAATCCACCAATTGATTTGAAAAAAGCTTTAGAAATTATTTTTTTTAAAAAAAAAGCGAAGCTAGCTCATGTTATGCTTATGGATGTTAAAACCATGAAATCTGAAGAAAAGGTTTAGGAAAAACAGAAGAAGAGTCTTGGAAAGAAACAAAATAATTGCTAGAAAAACAAAAATCAGCAGTCATTACTTCAAGGCAAATTAATAAATAATTGTACATCAATTTTTCTTATGTCCTGTTTTTTTTTTTTTTTTTAACCAATTATTTTTATTTAATAAATTTAGGAAAAAGCTACGTATTGTTGCCTTTTTTTAAATCACTTTTAATCACCTTTTTCTGTAAATTAATTACTATTTGAAATTGTAACCCACTCCCTACCTTTCCTACATCTTTCATTTTCCCATACGTATGGTCTTGTTTTAACAGTTCTATCCGGAACACTATTCTTTTAATAATCGCTTTTGAGACTAGCAGACTCCTGTGTCTGTCATTCAGTAATTCTACTGACTGTTAAAAAATTTTTAAACTTATTTCATTTTGAGAAGTAAAGCTGAAACTCTTGATGTTAAGGAAAAAAAAGAAAAAGATTTATTGCAGTTTGGGAAAATGTCCCAAACATTACATTTGATGCTAATGCATCAAATGGAACCACAACCATTGACGGTGAGATGGAAGTTGAGCTGACGGTGAAATTGAAGTTGAGCTCATGGTGAAAGGGAACCACATTCAGTTCCAACATTTTCAGAAGGCCCTTGCCTTTGAAACAGTGAGGAATTATCTGTGTTCATGCAAATATGCAGAATAAGCCCATTGCTTAATCGCTTCTTATAAATTTCATAAATTGATATTTTATACTTCATGTTAACCTGCATTTGTCAGTTGTAATGAATGGTCCTATGAGAAATGATCGATTGAAGTACTACTCTATTAACCTAAATTATTAGTGATCTGTTAACAAATTCATGATGAAAACTTAACATGAAACTGTATTAAATTGCTTTAGAGGTATAATTAATTTTTGTTATCAATATTCATTTATTTAGTTATTCTCCAAATTTTTAAAAGATATAATTTTGATATTATAAGTCTAGTTAGTTTTATGCTACTCAAGTTTAATAGCTGTGGGAAAAGTTTGTTATATTTTAATAAGTTTGATAAATTATTTAAAACTCTTTGAACTTATATTAAAATGCAATTTTTTTTTAAAGCTGTAAAAAATAATGCAGAAGAAAAAGAAAAAGCTGCCCTGGATGTTTATAAAACAGCAAAGGATGGTAATTATTTTTTTTTCTTTTCATTTCATATATTTAATAATTTCTTTAAAAGCTCATAATTCTTTATTAATTCACAAAATAAAACAAAAATTATTTTAATTTTTCTTTAAAAATTACATTCGAAATAGGCATTTTTTAATATAAAAAAAATTCTCTTTAGTGAAATAAAAGTAAGGAGAGTTTAAATGTTTTGTAAAATGTGGTGTACAACATTGTATATGTGTAATATCGGTATGCAAATAAAAGCAATAAATCGTTTTTAAAATAAGGAAAGGTAATTCTGATTTTTTTTTTTACCATAATATTTTAGAACAAATGAAGAAACATGAAGAGGAAGAAATGCTTAAGGATCAAGAAAAGGAAAAGAAGAAGGCAGAAGAAGCATTTAATGAGTTAGATATTAATCAAGATAAAGTGTAAGTGAACTGATAAGCTATATATTTAGTTTTAAATTATTAATTCATATCAAGACCTCAGAAGTAGAAAGTGATAACCCATATTTTGTATTTAAAGGATAAACAGAATTTCCTGTTACTGGTCCTGTAGAGATGTGTGGCTTTATAATATGAAAATGCCATTTCTTTACAAAGAGTCACATTACTTGAGCAGAATAATAGCTTTTGTGAGATCATTTTATCAAAGTGAAATTTTTTCAAGATGAGGGCTATCACTTTTTCTCCTCTGAGATCTTCAGTGGTGCACTCTTATTTAGAAGTGTTCCCTTTTTCGAAGGAGATACTAACGTTTTTGAGCACCAGCTCTTCTCCACACTATTTGACATGCTCCGTTTTTAACATTTATGGTTTAGTTTACAGTTAGTGACTTCAGTTTGTGATTTTTTTTTTGCCACTTCATTATGTGATTGGCAAACTCAGTTTTAATTCTGTGTTGGTTAAGACAGTACATATAACAATTGTTAAACATTCATTAGAAGGTTTTCATGTTACTAGTTACATAAATTTTTGGCAATATGTAATGTAATTATAAAATACACCTTCCTAAGGCTTACCATCTCTCATGTAAGCGAGATGCCATTTTACACCCTGAGATCTTTTTTCCCTCAATTTTGTATCACTCTTTGTTTATAGCATTCTTTGATCAGCTATATTTTTGTTTGTATGGTTCCAGCTCTTACACTGCCATTAATTGAAATTCTATACCTAACTAAGCTTAATATTTATTATTTTAGCATGTTTTCGTGTATGAAATTAAATTAGTTTTTCTGTTTGAAACTTTAATAAAATAGTCATTTATTTTTTAATGCCCTCTCAGTGTATTCTAAATTTAACAAAAAAACTTTTTTGCATTAAACGCAATTAGTTTCACAGAAATTTGTTTAAATTGAAAAGTTTATTTATGTTTCAAATAGTAATGAAAAGTCTTGAACTTACTGTTGATTGTAATTTAATTCTACTTTCTTTTTAGTCTTACTTATCAAGAGATTCAGGAATTTCAGAAATTCGACAGTGATAAGGATGGAATTGTTTCGGAACAAGAAGCAAAAGTAATTTTTTAATTTTAGAAAATTTTAACTATTGCATGTGTGACTATTTATCTGAAAATAATTTTGTGTCTTGTAATTAATGGTGTATTTATTATATTTGTGTATATAGAGTAATTTGTGATTCATTCGCTAAACAACGATTTACAACAAACAAAAGTTAACATTTCTTTTGTTGCAAAAGCATATTTATTTTTACTTATGCTGTATTTTTGGCCTTTTCTCTCTTACTGATATTCTTTCTGAGATGGTTTTGAATTCCTATTAAAATTGTGTAATGTATTTTAATTTTGGACAGTTGTAAGATTCAAGCAAAAACTTATTCTAATTTAACCTATTAATTTAAATGAATTAAGCATGAATTGAGAGGTCATTTATTATTATAATTAATGAAATCTTAATTGTGGAATTTGTTTCAAAATTTTTGATCTTGTATATTTTAGTTAAATTATTACAATTTATTAGAGCATCAGCAGTTCATTTAAAATTATTTTGAACCACTTGGCAATTCAATAATAAGAGACATCTAAAAATAGTAAACTAATGTATTGCTTACTAATTTAGTTTCTTAAATAAATATTTGGTTGCATTCAAAATGATTTAAACTTTTTAATTTAAATTAGTTTGTTCTGGTCAAAAAGTACTATACCATTACAGCTTTTTAAGAAATGATACCAGATTGGCTATGAGTAAACATTAAATCCAATTAAGAGTTTCACAAATATTGAAATTTTAGAATTAATGTAATTATTTTTTTTATTTATGAAGTTTTTTTGTTTTCTTTTCCATCTACATATTACATACCTTTATTAATTCATTATTTTAACTGCTAAGGTATTAAGAGTAATTTAAGCAGTAACGAGCAACTGTTACTGCTAAGAAACATTGAATAAATTAATCAAAATGATGTTCACGTCTAATTGATAAGAAAACGATAATGACCAGGGTAAATCAAAGTCCAGACCCGAAACCCATGGAAAACTTTTGGGTTATATTTGTGTCAAAAATTTTAACTGAACTGGAAATAGCTATCATAAAAAAAATGGTTTGATATTATTGAAATTTAATTTAACAACTTAGTCAATCCAATGAACTACGGGAAGCTAACATAAGAAAAGCTACAATATTACTGAAATATAACTTAACTACTTAGTCAATCCGAGGAAAAGCAGTTTGTTTGAAATAATTGGAAAAAAAGGGGGGGCCAATATTGTGTTATCAGCAGTACTAAGTAGATTTTCTACCAATTTCCAAAATTTTAGTTAGTTTAATCCTTGTCATATTTTTCGTTAGAAGATCCACACTATCATGAATACTGCACCTTAGTGAAACTGTAAAATAAAGGCAGTCATCAGAAATGTGGCTACAGCGTAAACGTGTAATGACATGATGCCACGCATATAAATATTTTAATATGAGGGACACTTGAATAATCATGCATGATCTATACACGAAGTTTCTAAAAGTATATGGGGAAAGAGAAATTTTCTTTTCCAACTAAAGAGAAAAATGTAAAAAAAAAAAAAAAAAAAAAATTATGTGAAACTGAATTATAGTAACCAGTTGGCATTGTGCAAAAAATTAAAAACTATCAAGAGAAAGAGAGCAAAATGATGCACTAAATTAAATGAATATGTACCCATCGTTGCTGAGTTGCTTCTCCGAGGGATGGGTGAAAAGAAATTATTTCATCATAAGCATTGCAGGTAAGAAAAAACAAAAACAATTTTTCTTGTAAGCACCACTGTGCTTATGCCAAAACATACAGTATTTGAAGCATTCAAAATAATTAAATGTAATTATGATAGCTATGTTGTAAGATTTTTATTTTGCAGATGTTAAAACCATTATTTATTTCTGTAGTCTTATTTATTAGATTTATGTATTTCTATATTTTACTGTATGTAATTATTTATTTCAGTAGTCTTTTTGAGCTTTATTTATCCAAAATATGAAATCTAGTTTTTTGCCTTTAGTTTTTTCTTCATATGAAAGAGTTTATGCTGCTTGAGGAATTTGTTTCAATTGGATGGATGATCATGAAGCCAGTTTTTGAAAGTGATAAAGTAAATCCATTTCAAACATTCAATTACATTAATTGAAAAAAAAAATTAATAAAATTTTTTTCCCAGTTTATTGGTGTGAATAAGGCATATTCTTAATGTTTTTATTTTTTGTTTTTTCATTAAAAATTGACGAAATATTCTGTGACAAATGAATATTTTGGGAGCCATAGATTAATTTATTTAGTAACCAAATTTTGTGAATAATTGTTTCTTAAGTTAACATTTAAACAAAGCAATTTTTAGGCGTTTCATTTTTAAATGATTTACTACTTTCATTTTAGTCCTATTATGATACAGTGCTAGCACTTTACTACTAGAATTATAAATTAATGACCTTGCATCTATCATGCATGACCCCTTTTTTATTTTTCTAACACTTATATTTTATAAATTTTGAACTTTTCAATATTGTTAATGTTTTACTTTATTAATCTAAGACTTTGTAATATCAGGTTATCAATCTCAGTCAATTATATCAGATTATCAATATTGTTTTATATGTAATTCAAGGTCCAGATGTTAGTGTTTAAAAACAGTTGAGTACTTATTGGTTATAGGGACCATGAAGCAAAGTTCATCAACATGTAGAAATGCCAGGTTCTGGTTTACACAGGCTACAGTGAATACACATAGGTTTATCAAATACGACCATATCACAATCATTGATGATAACAATATGTGTACATACATTAGTATCAAGATCATTATTGATGACATATTTTCAAGACATGAATATTATACATAATAATTATTATTGAATATATTTTTAGTGTTTGACAAATTTTATTTTAATAGTGAAAGTATTGACCTGTGTAAAAATAATATCAATTACCGTATTTTTCGGCGAAACGCCGCTTTGTCACAAGCGCTGCACATCGATGAAAATGAAATTTTTAAAAACAAATTTATAATAAGCGCGCGCCACTCTGGCGCAATCGCCACAATGACGCTACACCACGGATATCAGCATCCTTATAGAAGAGACCTCTAAATTACCATTTAGAATATCTGTGTAATAATAAAAACATTTTTTTTATACATTTCATATTTCTAAATTATAATAAAAAATTTCGTTTTCAGCAAATAAAAAACAACAAAATGATATAAAATGGAAGCTTTCTTGCCTGTTAAAAAATAAAGTTAAGTACCACAAATAATTCGGAATGTTGAACAGCAAAATATTTTAAAATACATTAAGTAACGCAATTTCTAAATTATTTGGGGGGAGGGGAGAATAGCCTAAAATGCGTTAACAAAGAGTTAACGTGAAAAAAGTTCTCTTTTCGCAAAAAAAGTAAGCAACAAAACAATATAAAATAAAGTTGTTCTTACCAGTTGGCATCGCGCCAAAAAACAGAAGAGCAAATAATTAACAGCAAAAAAATATTTATGTGCTCAGCAGCTGAATTAACTCAGGACTGATTACAGAAATCTGTAAAACAATATAATATGAAAAATTTATTAAAAAAAAGATTCTAAAATAAAAAGATTTAAAAATTTATTGCAGTTAACAATTTGAGGAAAACTAACAAAACATTGTAAACTAAGGAAATAACGAAACAACTAATAATAACAAGAATAAGAAATAACTAAGCGCGCCCCAAGAAATTTCTCTAGAAGGAATGAGTGAAGGGGAAATAAGTTTCACTTTCACAATGCTTCCTCCACATGTCATTTCTTCTGGAGCTGTTTAGGAGGAATCAATTATTTTTAAAGGGGTTGGGGAGTATGGGACCCTAACCCGGCATCCCGAAATTCGGCACTTAATCTGATCTAATTTTATTTATTTATTAATTTTTTTTAAAGAAATTTCTATTGAGAAGACAAAAAAGAAAAAAAAAATCAGCTGTATAGCTTTTTATTTGGAATTTTATTCTGTTGAAGTATTATCCAACTTTATCTTTTAAAAATAAAAAAAAGCTTGAAAAAAAATAATAAATCTGTGCCAAAGGAAGCATCTGTTTCTAAAGCAGTTTAAGATAAAGTGAAAAGTAAAAACACCTGCATTTCCAATGAACAAAATAAAGAAATGCAAGTTGGAAAAAAATGATCAATCAATCTTGACAGCTGTGCTTGTGCTTTACTGGTTTGTCCCCAAATTTCCCTCTTCTGTTTGACCATAAATTGTCCACACTGAAACTACCAAGTGGACTACAAAACAAATTTTATCGCTTTTGCGGTTTTTAATTCGATTCATTAATTTTTTATTTTGCCGCTCTTTTATTAGTTATTAACTGTTAATTTTTGTTTTTTTGTTTATAGTTAGCTTGTTTTTCTTCTTATTATTAGTTATTTGCTTGTTTTTTTTATCGTTATTAGTTTTTAGCTTGTTTTTTGTTGTTATTCATTGTTAGTTTCTTAGCATTATTTGTTACTTTTTTTTGTAGTTCCTTTGTACATGTCACACAAGAAAAAAAAAGCTAACAGCTTTTTTTTTCTTGTGGGGTGAGCGTCTTTTGTTAAAGCAAATTGTTTCTAAAAGAAAAAACGAGTTTTATGATCTTGCTCCGAGGAAGAAACTATTATTTCTTATTAGGAGGATTCAGATTATTTCTTGAGTTATTTCTTCGTGATTATATTGTATAGATTATTATTTTAATTAATAAAATTTTTTAAGATAAAATTTAATTTTACCATTTTAAATTCACCTCATCATAATCTACTATCGAAGTTTGACTAAATTTATTGGTTTTTCTGAAATTAATAGTGTAATTGAATTATAGTAATATTTGGGCGACATATTGGAATTTCCGAAAGAGATCCGAAATTTGCCATTTCGTCAGTCCTGTGAGTGCTGGATTTGGGGTTCTATTACTTCCTTTTCTGTTTGCTCCAATTACAATTGCCAAGGCGCTAAAGTAGATTTCTAGCTTGCGATTTTTCTTTAAGCTGGTGGTGGATATAAGATGCATACCTTTTAAATTTTCTCCTTATGTGATGTTTTTTTTTAAATTATTATTTCGTCTATTTATTTTCTTGCAGGCTGCTGCTGAAAGTTTGCTATGAATTGGCAATTGTTCTGCAGCGTATCGCGATACGGGCGAATATTTCGTCGACTGTGTTATGAATTTTTTTTAATTAGTCTTTCTCTCAGAAAATAATTTAATCTTAAATAACTTTCCTTGAAAATTTTTTCTTTGCTACTGAAAATTATTTTGTCGGAAGTGCCGCCTGTAGGAAAAAAACAACTTTTTTCCGATAGCACTGCGGCGCTTTTACCGAAAAATACGGTAGTTAAATTGGAAAAATATTGTAACATACTGTTAAATATCAATATTTTGAAAATACATCATGTATGAGCGACGATGACTCAGAGGATAGAGCGTTAGCCTTCCAATGCAGTGAACCTTGCTCGGATCCCAGCAATGGCTGGTTAGTTCAAATCCACATCTTGCCTGCATCTTGCATAAAATATCCTCAGTGGTCGACGGATCATGGGTTAGAGTCCCTTTGCCGTCAGGTTAACCATGGGAGGTTCTAGTGGTCTTCTCCATGTAATCTAAATATGGGTTCCACGAAAGCAAATTTCTCTCACTACTTGATTCAAGAGTTCCCTTGTCTTCTGTATTGGGTTCAAAATTACAAGGCTACAGAGTTGAACATTAGTAGTCTTAAACCCAAAAAATTGGCTGGCTGTTTAATGATGGTTATAAAATAAATCATGTATACTTAAATTATGCTCTTGGTATACATCCTAATATGTTTGTGTTGGTGACAACTCTGAATAGCAAGTGCAAACACATGGTCCTCATAATGGATAAGTATCAACAGTTGTTATCTGTGCCTATTTATGCTCATTAATTAGTAGTCGTACCATGCCAACTATCCTTATGTTTTTTCCCCTTTTTTTCACCTATTTTCTATCACCTTTTTTTCACCTTTTTTTTTACCTATTTTCATCAAACAAAATTTAGTGTATTTAGATTTAGTGTACCTTTCAGCTTAACCAAGTAAAAACATGATATAAGCATTGTTGCTGATCCTTCTGTATTGAAACTTTGTTTTTCTGTTTGAAAGATTAAATTTTTCAAATTTTTGCTTGATCTATGTTATTCAATTTTTGCGTGATGTTTGAGAATACCTATAAATAATTTTCAAAGTGTTGCAGTTCAAAAAGTCTTTTAGTTGTAAAAGTCTTTTTAGTTCCTTTTTTCCTAAGTCTTCTTTTTTTTTTTAGTCTTTTTAGTTGCAAATCTAAACGGGGCCCACTTTTTCTAAGTTCAATCGTAGAACTTAAGTTCATTAACTCCATTTTTTCTTAACCAGTTGAAAATGTTTCTTTATAAAATACAGATTCTACATTCTTTTAGGTATTTTAGGGGTGCCAAACTTTTTTAATTTTGTTTTATGCTCCTTATTTAGAACTTTTATTTTCCAGTACTTTTAGATTACTTGGTAAAGTTTTGTGTATTTATACATTAATTAGATAAGTTGTTAAAAAACAGTTTTGAAGTTATATTTTACATGAAAACTTTAATCTCCTAGGAACCAATTACAGAACCTCCTCTTAAAGAAGAAAGCGAAAAGGAAACTGATGAACCTGACATTAATGAGGCTGAGACAGCTGAAGAAAATGATGATGAGCCTGAGGTAATGTGAAACTTTTATAAAGGTGTTTGACTTAGATTTTTTTTACTATTTATGAGTTGCCTTTTTGTGAAACAAATTAGTTACTCACCATTAAAATGTTGTTCATATGATAAAAGTAAACACAAGCTCAACCTGCATGCTTAAAATGCAAATTCAGTGATCTCTACTAAAATCACTGGTTTATAAGAATCAGCTGCTTTTTAAAATCAAATCTACAATAATTGAATCATTGCAATATCAAAATATGTTAAAATCATTCTATAATAAAGTTATAGAATGATTATATCATATTGTTGAATGATGAATCATTGTTTTATGCTATCAAGCTTTGGAAGAATAGATGTTTTAAAAAAATAGAAAAGCATCATATTGCCCCCCTCCCTCCTTGTCAGATTTAGATTTCTTTTCAAGATTTGAAAGACATGCTGCATATAGCTAACAAATTTCAGGCTGCAACCTGTGGATGGATAAAAGAAACCAGGTGTGAATTAAGACTTTTTCTTAAAATTGAGGGGTCTTCATTAAAAAAGAATGAAACACAGAGGCGAGACCAAATGAAACTTCAAATGAATTGAAAATTATTGAATGACCAACACTCACTGTCACTGATTATCACACACTGACTAAACACCATTGTTAAGAAAGAATGAAGCTGTTATAACAGGGTTGAAAAACAATTCAAATGCAAATGAACTAAAGATTAGATTGAATGCCTGACATATTCAATGGAATGAACCATATCTATTCTGTGAAATATTTTATTCTTGCGTAATGTGAGTCAGAATATGCATGAACAATTTTGAATAAAGATCGAAATTGCATTTTTTAAGTCTTGGATACTCATTGTAATAAAAGTTGCTAAAACTGTTACTGACTCTTAAAAATTTTTTAAATTAGAATGCTGCCAATCAAATAACAATATGCTAATATTTTTACCCTTCTGTAAATTAAGAAAATATAGCTCATATTTGATCAAAATATTAACTGTAAATTTAAAAGTTAAAATTTAAATGCTGCAATTGATTTAGCTATTGTTTTTTTTTAGGTTTAACTTATAAACTTTTTTTTTTTAGTACAGATATATCTTTATAAAATTGGCTGCTTTATAAAATCAAATGTCCTTGGAATGAATATTATTTTAATAAGCTACAGGTACCGTTGTAATGAAATTATTTTCAGTAATTTAATCTTATTCTAACAAAAGACATTTATATTTTCCTTTAAAATGCCCCTTCATAAATCATTGAAAATTGACGCTGTGTAGGCTCCAAGCCCTCACTGGTAGTATAATATTGTGTGCTACTAAGTTAAGGTGCAAATAAAATTTTTCTATAAATTCTAATATTAAATTTTTTTTCCTCCATATTTTGTTAAAGTTGTCATGAATTAATAAAAGATACAACCAAGAAAGAAAAATTACTAAAAATTAAAATAAAACAATTAATGTTTAAATTTTTACTCACTTGATCTGCTACAAAATTTTCTGCAAAATAACAATTTTTGTTCAGAGAAAATGAAATCTAAAATTTTAAAAATGTATGTGATTACATTCCCCTCCCCCCAATTGCTACATGTTTTTTTTTATTGAAGGAATATATTTTGCATACCAAACCATTCTGTTTTTATGGTTTCTTACAGTTCCAGTGATGATGAGCACTGACTAAGTAAAGTCTAATATGAAGCTACTATGTTTTTACTCTAGGCTATTATTAAAAGGATGTAGATACATGTATGGTGGCATGATTTATTAGAAAACTCACTTCAGCCCACCTAATGTATCTCTGAAACATAGCAAATAGTTCTCTGATGTACTTTGATTGTTAACTGAGAATTGATAACCACTTAAAATGGTTAAGCCATCGAATTCAAAGGAAACACCATTACTAAAACTCCAGGATATTGTCTTCTGAGATCTCTTGGGCTCTTTTTTAGTTCTTACAGATAATATCTAGTGCCATTTGGCATATTTCTGGCTATCCACTTCATTTCATCGCTGAACAGCATATAAATCCATTCATATTCCTCTTAAATGTACTTGCAGGAATAATCTAGTCTCATTTGGATCAACTTGCATACTTTGAAATATCAGGTCTCTTAAATCATCTATAAATGATTATTATTATAATTTTTTTTTTTAAATAATATAATCTATCTGAATTTTGATGTTAATAATTAAATAATTTTTGAACTTTATTTTCTGTCTTGGTTATCTTTTCCGGCCTTTCGCATTATAATTCTTTACTTTAAGTCTGACCAGTGACTTGAGCTTTGTTATACAGTAGAGAACCGATTATCCGGAACGATCGGGACCATCGCTATTCCGGATAACTGATTTTTCCGGTTTTCTGAATCGCTACAAAAAACCTTCTTTTTATTGTTATGCCCAACTAAAAAAAAAATATTTGGAAATAATCTTAAAAAGAAGAAAAAACGATGAAGTAATACTTTAATGATTATTTCCAAAATGATGGTAAGGTAAACATCTTTCAAAAAAGAAGAAAAATCCTAAAACCTTATGAGGAAAAAAAATTTTTTTTTAAAAATGGCGGGAAAATTTNTTTGTAGGAATTAAAATACTACTAATTTTTCTTACAAAAAAGTAGAAAAAAAATAATAAATAAATTCAAAGAAAAATCATAGAAATTCTGATTGATGCAATTTTTCTCTCAAAACTTTTTTCTCCCAGATTTTTCAGACTCTGATGTTTTGAAAGCTAAAATTTCCAGCAAATTTTAGGTTTTTTAGTCATAGTTTTTGAATGATATAAAGTGTTCAATTGATTTAGAAATATGTTCAATGTGTTAACTCCATTATTATGACAGGTTAATATTATTATGACAGGTTAATATTGTTATCCTTTTTGTTCTTTTAATTTATGTACAATACAAAGAATAATTAATTTTTTATCATTTACAATCAAATTTTTAAATTTAGTTTTTACTGCTAATAAATAAAATTTAGTTCTACAGGTTTCATTGGTTATGAATAAACATCGTGATTCACATTAAACTGATTCTTGATTTACAGATCGTAATTCATATAAAATGTTCTGCAAATTGCGGTTTAACTGAAAGTGATTAATGAATCACATATTGAATATTATTGTACAGTGATTTGCCAATTACTCATCAGAATTCATGCCAGATCTCATCAGAAGTTATTTCTGAATCATATAATGTATTTAAGTAATTTCAGAATCATGCCTCACAATTCTCATTCTAGTAGTTTAAAAATCACGTATTGCTATTCACAAAAGAGAGATTTAAGAATTACCACCCACAATTCTCATCAAAATGATTTAAGAATCACACACAGCTGTTCTATATAAGGCACCTTTCGAATCCCAAATTGCAATTTGCATCTTAATGATCACTATTCTCATGAAAACTATTAGCTAATCACGTAACAGAATTCACATTAAAGTGATTTATGTATCTTCATACCTGCCAACTTTTACGCATTTGGCGTAAATTTTTTTTAGTAAAAGTTAGTAAGTGGTAGTAAATATATACTATTTTTTTCTTTTATTAACTTAATTTTTAAATTATTTTGTTCACCACTATTCTTAAAAAAATTAAGCATATATATTAATATGTGTTACTATCATGGTTGCCAGCTTAAGCTTTTTCAAATACAACATATTTTTTTTGCTTAAAATTGAAATTTTAATACCACTGGGAAAAATCATTATGGAAGGGATTAAAAGTTGGCAGGTATGTATCTTACATTGTGGCTTATGTCTTGTTAGTTCATGCATTTTATATCATTTGCTATTCATATTATTCCGATTTAAGAAACATACACCGCTATTCAATTTCAATTTACAAATCACACACTGTGATATGTGATTTACGCAATCTTAGAGACTTACTGCACTTTTCTTATAATTTCGATTTACATATAGTTTATCTAGATTCATATAAATGTGATTTAAAAATTACGCTTAGTAAAAATTATGCATTTTCACAAAATTTTAAAAATCATGCTTCACATTTTATGGATATATTTTAAAGAAAATAAAGCTCGGTAAGTCTTCGATAGTTATCTGTGAAATATTGTTCTACAATAGATTTTATTATGTCCAAAATACCTTACTAATATTCTAACAAAATCAAAAATTTGATATTATAATTGAAACAGGTATGTTAAATTGATAATTTATCTAATTATATACATTTCCTGTAACCTAAAATTTGGTCTAACATATTAAAAAAAATATTTATAATTTAATAACCATGCAATTAAACAACCTTTATCAATTATTTACTATGCTTGTTTGAAAGAAACTAAATGAATGTATAATATGTGCATTATACATTCATTTAGTTTTATTAATTCTAATTTTTCATGAAAAGTTACACTGATGTTAGTTTGTATTGTTGGATTTTTTTTTTGTCAATTGGAATTTTTCTAAGTGATTTGAAACAGCAATGTATCAATCATTTGTATTATTAGCTGATAAATTTAATAAAAAAAAATTTTGTTGTCAAATAAGCATTGTGATTTTAAAATATACAATTTCTGCTTCTACGTAATTGTAAAATCTGATTGACATGTACTACTTTAGCATATAAGAATAATACCAAATAGGTCCTTGAAAAATTTGATTTTAGGTCCTTGAAAGTCATTGAAAAGTCCTTGAATTTATAAAAAAAAATTGAGTGGGAACCCTGACAATCGTTGTTGCTGTAAAAATAAATTCAAGTTTGATTGGTTAAATAAAACGATCATAGTGATTTAAACTATTAGTAACAATCTATCAGAAGATTGAGGTGATAATTAATGACTGTTTTAATTTAAAATGATTCACTGACAATTAATTTAAAATGATAATTATCAAGCCTTATATATTGCTAAATTTTCTTTAATATAGTTGTGGTCAGAGAAGTTTAAAATTATAGTTTAGAAAAATTTTAATTTCACTATCTAAATGCTTTTGCCACTTAACTATAAAATAAAAATCTCAAAGCAGAGTTAGAAGTTAGGTTTTTATATATTTTATTGATATCATAGTATTACACTCCTACATTTACTAGGATACTCCCACCGCCACCTCCCATTGTCTGCATTGTAAAAGTTCATCTTTTTTTGTCCATTTTCATGCCTGTATATTAAAGTTAGAAAACTATTTTTTGGGAACAGTCTTATGTCCATGCAAATTTGAAATTGTGTGTTTCATTGTTAAGATAATATGCAGGGTTATGTCTCAATATTTTATTGATTTGGAGTATGCAATGATGATTTTTATCTTTTAATATTTGAATAGGAAGAGAGCTTTGAATCATATGATGAGGATGAGGCCCTGTTAAATGATGATGCTGATAAGCCACCTGTTTTTCCCCCTAAAGAGGAAGTAGAAGAATCTAAACCTCAAGAACCTGTATATGATGAAGAAACACAACAACTTGTTGATGGTATGAGTTGTCTCACTTGTTTCTAAATTTATGTTAAAACTCTGTCTAAATCTAGTTTTATTTTTCTCTTTAAAGCTGCAAATGAAGCTAGGCGTTTGCATAAGGAAGCTGTAGACAAAGTGGAAAAAACAAGAGAAGAAATTAGGTAGATAATGTAAAAATATATTAAAATTGCAATATTGCAACTTATTTTTAAGAGTTTGTAACTTGGTTTCCTTATTAATGATTGATCACATATCAAGGCTGGCTAGTTTAAACCAAATGGATTTTTAAAAATCTTTTTAATCATTTAAATTTTTATTATATACAGTGTTTACAATACAGAAAAAAAATGGGAGAGAATTTCTCTCCCTTTCTCAAAAACAGGGTGAGATTTCAAAAAGTTAAGTGAGATTTCTAAAAACTAAAAAAAAACAAGAGTAGACTTGAAAAAAAAATATTTCTTTAATTATAATACATTTTCAACATCTTATAATTTCTAAACCACTGAATATTTTCTGCATCATCATATGGAAAATGTTCTATATTTTCTTTAATCAGCTATTCTCATTAAGTTGCTCAAATGCTCATCAGTCAATCTGTTATAATATTTTGTTCTAATTCGGTTTTGGGAACTAAGTGACCTTGCAACAGATGCTGAACTATTCGGAATCACTAATTAAATTTGTAGCATTTGTGCTCACATTTTCTTATCCTTTACATCTACCAGCATAGGGTTTTCAATTATTTCTGTTTTAGAATAGTGAAGTTCGTTGAAGTTATTTCCATGTTCATACTTCTTGTTAGGTCTTCCAGCATAGTTTTCACAGATTTCAACTTTTATAAATTGCTGTAAATTGTCAATGAGGGAGTTTGGTAATTCATTAACAACTAAAAACAAAGCTAACTTTAAACAACTATGTTTAAAGTAGTTGATAAAGGAATCATTTTTTTTTCTCAACACTTGTCATAGCTGTTTTCATGCTTTTTTTCAAAATGGCGAAAAACGGAAATTTTTTCCAAAATTCGAGAGATTCGCTCATTTTAAAATTAATAGAGTGCGCGAACTTCTCACGTTAATTATTTTTTAGTGCGAGAAAAGAAAAAAATATTCGAGATTCTCGCTTTCTCGCTCTGTAGTGAAAACACTATATATAATTAGTTTAGTTTTAAACGAAGCAATTAAAAAAATTTCTCAGTTATTTAAATTTAAACTGATAATTGAAAATTTTTGAGTTTAGCTAAAGTCTGTATTGCTTTAAATAAACTTAAATACATAATATTTAAATTTTTATGTAGCACTGCATTTGCTGCAAAAAATATCTATATAAAGTAACAATATCAAATTTTAGGTTAAGTCTTGTCTGTAAAAATTTTTTTTAATAAAATGGAACATCGCAAAATGTTCTGATAAGATTTTAAAATGAGTTAATTATTGTTGAATAAGTTTAGGTGAAAAAAATTGTGAAACTTTTTTATTTTCTTAAAGATACATTATATTTAATAAATTAAAAACAAATTGAAATGATGTACTTTTCTGAATTTTTTACGTTGTTTTTCACTTCAATTTTCAATATTTTTCTGTTATCAGTGTAAACAAATTTTTACTGTAAAAATGAATCTCGTGGTTTATTTATTATAATATTTTCCAAAAATCCAAGGTACCCATTATCCAATTTTCGGGCCAATCCAAGATAACAGACAAATCCAATGCAGTTCTGTACTTTAGTAAGAACGCATAATAAAATATGTCTATTTATGCTTTTAATTTCATATTTTGTAATCTGGCAAACTAGTTATGAAAATATTTTAAAATAATTTTGAAAGATCTTTTACTGTAAATAACTGGATGTCTGATCTCGCTACTAGCTTTATATGTTACTTTTTGTCTTTTATTTTGCATTTTTCTTTAACTTATGTTTTTTGTGATATTTTTGTGTTTGTTTGTTTATGTTATAGTTTTGATTTTTTTTTTCTTTGGTGCTCCTCACACTTTTATATTATATTTTGATTTGGCTATATTGATACAATATTAGATTGTACTAATTAGAATGTACAATAATTTGTGAATATAATCGTGTGAGCTGACGAAGAAATTATATATTTTTTTATTTTGTTTTCTGACCTTATAATTTTTTTAAAAAGAATTTTTTAAATAGTTCGGTTTTTTCATAGTCTTTCCTCTTTTCCTTTAAAAAGTATTTTCCCCTTATGTTTCTTTCCATGTTTTCTTTGTATTTTAACTTATAAATATATTTAAGACATTTTAACAAAAAATATTCAAAATTCATTTAGAATTATTTCATTGTATATTATGTTAATAAGCATATTGTTAAACTTAAAGGCTAACTGTTGCTTTCTAGTCAAATGTGGCTCTTTCGGCTTCTTGGTTGTGGCTGTTTTAGATAATTCCAACTTCAAATAGGAAATGTCTAAAATAGGGGTGCACAACCTTTTTGAGTGAAGGGCCACTTGCACAGCAGGTTGGCTAACGAAGGGCCGCACATGTATTGAGACATGTTAATGACAAATGTAGAAATGTTTATTTAAACATTAGCATTCTATTTTTTTGTCAATAAACTTAGTAATATATTTGTAAAAAATTAAAGGTGTTCCATTTTTAGAATTCATTCAAAAATAAAAAAAACTTATACTTTTATTTTACTAAAAGAAAATTGCTATTTTTGTCATATGAACAATAGATTTATCAAAATAAATAAACATTGAAGAAAAGAAATGTTTCTTTTTCATCATATCACGCAATACGAAAATTCATTTTAGAATTACGAGGCGCATCCGAAAAGCAAGTTTCCCTATTTCTTTTTTTAAAAAAAGAACTCGTACTTTCAGGAACATATTTATTGGCAACAAGTACAGCAATGTTTCAGCTATTTTTCAACATAGCCACCACCAGAATTGAGACATTTGTCGTATCGTGGGATCAACTTTTGTATCCCTCTGTCATAGAACTCTGCCGCCAGTAAATGGAACCAGCGTGTGACAGACGTCTTCAGCTCTTCGTCGTTGCCAAAACGCTCACCGGAGGACAGGAATTTCTTGAGGTGCAAGAAAACCTGAAAATCGCTGGGAGCAAGATCAGGGCTGTAGGGTGGATGATCAAACAACTCCGGGCCAAATTTCGTCAAAACAGCTGCTGTGCATCGAGCTGCATGTGAAAGAGCATTGTCATGGAGAAGCACAACACCTGCAGTAAGCATTCCACACCTCTTGTTTTGAATGGCACGTCCCAATTTCCGCAGTGTTTCACAGTAACAGTCAGCGCTTACTGTTTCACAACGTGGTTCTATTCACACGCGGCAGAGTACTACGACAGGGATACAAAAGTTGAACCCATGATACGACAAGTGTCTCAATTCTATGTTGCTAAAATAGCTGAAACATTGCTGTACTTGTTGCCAAAGAGTAGGGAAACTTACTTTCTGGATATGCCTCGTAAATTCTAATAAATAAAAAAAAAACTGCAATAACCATAGAATGAAAGTAGGAAAAAATTTAGTCATAATTAAGTAATATAAATTCAAATTAAATATTTTAGTTGAAGAAAATTTATAGGTTTTAGACAAAAGCCTAAAATAAAAACAAAACTGTGATAGTATAGGAAAATAAAATTCAATGCTTATTTTGTAATGTACTTCATTATTTCATTTTATTAATCTTTATATTTTTTTATATCGTAAATGTTTTCCTTTTTTTTTATCGAAAAAGATCACTTAAGCAACAAAAAATTGAAATCTAAACTACAAACAGTTAGCAGTTTAAAAATTCACTTTTCCCGCCATTTTATGAATTTCTCAAGTTGCAATAACAATGCATTTAAATTAAGGATGTAACGAGTATTTGGCCCTTCCCTGAAAAATTCAGTTGGTTGAATGATCAGTCAAATATTCGGCAGAAATGTTTTAGAAATGTATTATTCAAGTTTTTTTTTTTATTTTTGAATTTTTATAGATATTACTTTTTTTTAAAAAATTATAATCAGACAAGTCAATTTTGTCATTTTTTCGTTACTTTGAGAATTGAGAAGGGATTTTTTTTCCATTTTTTGCTGTTTTTATTATAACCCAGCATTTTAACAGAATGTCTCATACTATTAATTTATTATCACTCTTTCCCTCTACTGTAATATAAATAACCAGTAACATGGAAAAGTGTGATTTTCAGTATTAAAGTTTTGTTTCTGGAACTAAGAAAAATTTGTTTTTTCTGTTTTTCTTTTTTAGGCATTTCAGCATTTTTTTAAAAATAAAGTTACTAATAAAATTTATTTTATAGCAATCTCTTTTCTTCTAAAATTATGGCAATGAGAAAAATTTAAATTGAGATTTTCAGCATAAGATTTTCATTTAAAAAATTAAGAGCGTTTTTTCTAACTTTTTACTTTCTTTGAATAAAAAAAACTTTTTTTAGACGTTTTTATTATAACGCAGCAATATTTAATAGCATTTCTGCTGACTTAATTATTTTTTCTTGGTTTTTTTCTGGTAATTGGAAAACTGAGATGTTCAGCTTTAAAATTTTCTTTCAAAAATTAAGATTGATTTTTATGCTCTCTGTTTCGCTTTTCGACATTTTCAAAAACTTTCTTGATTGGCCTTAATTTTTAGAGTTAATTAATGAATACGTTTTTCCAGGAAATATTATTCTGAGCATTGAAATTTTAGTTTTAGTGTTGCTATGCTGCTAAAAGATTTTGCTATTTGGCCCCAAGTGTACGGTGTTCAGTCGATTTTTGTTCTTTTTTTTTTGCCGAATATTTAGTTTTTAACTGAATCACAATTCATTACCACATTCGACCAAATCATATTCCTTGTGGAAAAAAAAACATAGGAAAAATAACTAGGATTTACAATAAAACTGCACCGAAATATCGTATCAAAAAGTAATTATTTAATTGCGCGATTAACTATCAAGTGTTGTAATAACATCATAGTTAAATAACGGGATCGTCAAAATCATGTGTAAAAGTATAGAAATAATTGGGGGAAAAATTACTTATATTTATGCTGAACTCAGCACGAATAAAGCGTGTCAAATGCACGATTTAAAATTTGCATATTGTAATAGAATCATTGGAATTTTTTATGATATGTGGGAACGCATAGCAATAACTGCCGAAAAAATTTTTGAAAAAAAGAAACAATTGTAAAAAAAATATAAAAAATCACTAAGATTTAAGATGAAATCATCACAAATAAAGTGCACTAAAAAGTGATTATTTAAATCGGCGATCTAAAACTCGCACCGTAATAAAAATTCCGGATTTTCGAAATCACGTAGAAAAGCGGAAATAACTGTTTAAAAAAAATCTTTTATATTTACGATAAAATCGGCTTAAAGAAAGCGCATTAAACGTACATTTACTAAAGAATCTCTTAAAATTGTGTCAAAACGTGATGACTTAAAAGTGCGATTAAAAATTCCCATTTTTTAAATTTTTTTTTTGTGTTTAGAAGCTTTCGCGGACCACACTTCAGTAGTCGAAGGGCCGCATTTCGGCCGCGGGCTGTGCACCCCTAGTCAAAAAGCTAACAACTCTGATATTTCGACACAGAAGCCTTTTTATTCGTTATTTGGTGTATCAAGTTAAAATTGCATTGTACTGATTCTAGTAAAATTTTTACTGATGTATTGATACCTGGGCCATTGAAATGATTTCAGTACAATTAACCACAATAACACTGACCTAATAAAATGAATAATAGTTTACCTACCTGTACACCTTAAGTTTAAAAATTGTTGTTCTTAAAGAAATTTCAATCATTTAGTTGTTAATGATTGGCTCTGTTTACCAATGAATTAGCCAACAACTGACCTAACCATTGCATACAAAGTAATGCATCTTAACATTTAAAAAAAAAAAAAACAGCGTAAGGTACCTCAATTAATAGATAGCTCTTTCGAATTCCTCATAAGAAAAACGTGATCCAAGCAATCATGACTACTATGATTATCAAAATTAAAAAATAAATAGAAAAATGTCGTACAAACAAAACCCACCCTGTGATCATTCTAACATATATATCCTGTAGTATCTTATCTAACCCACCATTATCTAAATATAATGTATTATTTATGGAATTATATTATAATCTAAATTTCTTTTATGATAATTCTACTCTCGACATAATAAATAGGTAGAAAAGAGATATTAAAACACCACTGAAAAATTAAATAAGAAAACTGAAATTTTCACCACGCAAGTTCAAGTGTAAAATAACTTAGGTTTTTGTTAATCATGTGGATTTAAATACTTGTAACATTTTCTATAGCTTTGATCTTTTTTTAACTTTTCAGTTACACTAATTCCTACAAGATAAATTTTGAGACACCTTGAGTATTAATATCTAAAAATATATTTATTTCAGAAATTTAACTGGGAATTCGAATGTATTTATAAAGTTTTTATATCAAAACTAAGTGAAATATCAGAAGAGAAAAAGAAAGGAAAAAATAATGCAAAATGGCTTTAAAAAATTATAATTTCTGAGAGCAAATCAGAACTTCTAAAATTAATGAATAAAATAATGAATGAGTTTCTTACTTTAAAATTGCAATTTTGTTGAGTTAGTTATCATGCTGTAAAAATAAATTCCATAATTGTTTTCAATACACATATTGTCAGTGGATGGGTGTTAAGCTTTTTTGCTTTTTTTTTTTAGTTTAATTCTTGGTATTTCAAACCTTTAGTATCAAGGTTCACTGGAGAGTAATTTATCTTTTTAAGATTTGAAATAATCAATGAATATTTTTCCTAAGTTAATGTTTGTATCTATTAATTGACATCAAGAAAATCAAATGCTTAAAGCTAAAAATGTAATACTTCTAAGCTAACCTGCTGGAGCTTTGAGGTAAATGGCATTAGCATTAATTTAATAATTATTTCATTTAAGGGACAGAAATTAGTATTTGTTTCAAACATTTGTGACAAGACAACTAAAATTTAAAACTTTTGTTTTTCTTTCCTTTTGTATCAATATCTACACTTATATTTATTTATTTCATTTTACTGCTCTGCTCAAGAATATTCATCATTTTAGACTTCTATAATAAATATTTTCTATGCCCAAATTATATAATTATCATTTATGCTACTGTTTATTTTTTCTTTCATTAAATAGTAATTTTATACTGTTTGAGGGGTTATTGTATTCTTTTACTCTATATTAGTTCTAGTAACTTCTACTAAAGATTCTTTATATATTTTTTAGAAAACTCCTTATACATCAATTGGCATTTATAGTAATTTATTTCATGATTAATACCCAGGTTTGATTTTCAGATATAATTTATCTTAAATTGATCTAAATTTTCTTAGAAAGTTAGTAAGGGCTTTAAAAGTTTCTGAGTTGCTAAAAAATCACTGCTTTTAAGAATGATTAAACCAAATGTTACTCAACAGAATTTAATGAGTTTTTATTTTGTAAAGTATTACCAAAAAAAAAAGTGTAAATATAAAACTAATTTCGATAACTTAAATTTTTTAAAATTAATCACATTTCTTAACCCACTGACGGTTCTGCATGTAAAAAGTCTTATTTTAACCTGCAGTCTTCACCTCATAGCTAAACCGGTTTTTCTATGTTATTAGATAGGAAAATAGTGTATTGGGGAGAAACATTCTCCCAATCTTGCCCTTTTGCTAAACCGCCAGTGGGTTAAGAAAAGATACTTATTTTCTGGAAAATGCAACAAATATAATTTTTGTGTTTAATAGAAGTTTAAAGTTATATAAAATTGTGATTGTCAACTATTAATTGACAGTTTAAAATGAGAAGCAAATTTATACCATAAAATTGAGTATCTTATATTTTTCTATTCAGTTTTTATTTCTTTGAATTTATGTTCCTGAATCTTGTTTTAATATTGAATGTGACTAATTAAGCAAATATTTTAAATTATGCCTGGATATGTCAGTAATTTGTTATGAAAGATCTATATGTTTAAAATTTACTTCTCATTAAAAAATCAAAATATATTACATATAATTATTTAGCTCTAATCATTTTATACTTTCCTTATTTTAGACGTCTTCAAGCTGATATTGAAGCTGATTTTGGTAAAAATGAAGAGTTTGCGGTACTGAAAGGTCAATGCTTTGATTTTGAAGATCGATATTATACTTATAGGTTTTGTCCTTTTGATAAAGCTAGTCAAATAGATAAATCAGGAGGCTCTGATGTTAGTTTAGGGTAAGTACTTTTTTTAAAAATGTTTTTATTTTAATTTCTAGCTTGTTTTTATTATTTTTTAATTTTATTATTTATTAAATTTTTTTAATTAAATAATCATTGCATTTTTTTTTAAAAATATGAGGTACATTTTATGTTATAGTTTTTATTCTTTGTTCAATTCCAAGTTGCTAGCAATTGATTGTTGGTTTTCTGACTTTTTTTCAAACATTTTTTATTTGGTTTAATTTTTAAAAAAAAAATATATCATGATCTTTTAAATTTATTTTTAAACAATTCATGGGTATATATAATTAAATATATTATATACAGTCGAATCCCATTTTTGCGAATTCCTAGGGACCAAAGCAATCGCTATGCAATCACGAAAATTCATTACACAGATATTACGAATTTCAACATTAACCAAAATTATTTTGCCCATATCTTGTAGCTACAGCTTTTTTTGCACCACCATCAACTTCTGATATGATGTCAAGTTTTTTCTTTAATCAAATATTGCTTTTGTTTCTGACCTCATTTCGTTTAAGAATGAAAACAAAAGGTCCACAAACGTTGTTACTAGCAATGCAGTTGGAAACTGGTTCAACATCCTTCTCCTGCAGAATTCGTACATGGTGCTGCACACGGCACCCCCTCCATAACTTAGAATTCTTAGAACAATTCTCCCACCTCTATTCAACCACATTCAAGAAAACAAGAGTTGTCCCAATAAGGGTGATCATATCTAAGCAATCATGTCATTCTTAACAAGCCCTTTCAGAACTGGAAATCACTCTTTTGGAAAGCTGCATGTATATTTACTTCAATTATGAATGGGTAGGGGTTGAGTCTTTTCAGGGTGGTCCCTTCCGAGTGATTAATCTTTTTTGGCATATCCCTTTCATATCTGAAACTGTTTATTTTGAAGAATTTATTTTATTTTGAAAATATTTGAATTCTGAGAACAATATGTACTTTTAAATAATGGAAAAGTGTTTTGATCATGAGAGAAAATGAGAAGTGCAGCTTATTTTCACCTTCATTAAAAGCGGATTATCAATTTCCTAATATAAGTATTTTTAATCCATTGTTTCTATGGAGATTTGGAAAATATTTGTTACATTTAAATTTTTGCTATTTCAGATTTTGCTAAAACTGGATTTGACTATATTGATCTATATTATTTTGTGGAATAAGCGGTGTGTATTTTGTGGAATTACCAAATGGAAACTATAGTTTAAAAAGCGGCTAACATAAATATTAAAACCCCAGACAAGGCAGGATATTAAAAGATCAACTGATTAAAAAATAAAAAACTGAAAATTCATGGATGAAAAGAACTAATTTATTGAATATGAAATTTAGTGTGAACAGTGGGGAAAAAAAAACTCAAAAAATAGTGGAATGAGAAATGCATCACTTTTAAAAAGAGAAATCTGCTTCATAAAATAATCAATTGCTATCAGTAATAATTAATTGTATGGTTAGATTAATAATCATTCTTCTCCTTTTATTTTTTTTATAAAAGCGGGCAATTATTAAATAAAAGTTGATGTGATTCCACATCAAGCAAACCTTGCAAATGATACCACACTTCTGAATAATCAGAATTTATTCAATTGAAAAATATTGTTTCCTTAAAAGATGTCAATTAGATAAGTATAACAGGCAATAAAAAGACGTTATGTTCAATATAATTTATCGTAATAATAATGTATTATCCAAAATTATAAAAATAATTTATCATAATAAGTCAAAGATGACAAGAATTGACTGGATAAAGCTAAATTAAAAATAATTCCTAACATGTTAATAATCTTGAGGCCGAAGTTTCAAGTTCCTTAACTCGGATATCCAAGAGATCACGCTCCAGAAGTGATTAAGAATAATGATAAAAGAATTTTGAGGATACACCTAATGACGGTTGGTCAAGAAAAAAAATCAGATTATTTTTTATTAAATCCTCTAATGCGCAAGCACAAATTGCGATATCACAGAAGAGTGAAATTCAATAATTTGATAGTGTCAAATTTTCTGACAATGACAAATACTGATAAAATTGCATTTTTCCCTTATAGTTCACTGGCTTTTCTTACCACATCTCACTTTACCTAACAATTCCCGGAGCTTACGAATCAGTCATTTTACTTTAACACAATATCGTTCAATTTCCGAATTTTCATTCTAGATTCTAAATTTCACAGGATCGGAGTTTAGAAAATAATATATATGTATTCATTATTTTTATTTCGTTTTTATTTTTTTAAACCCCATGTTCTTATAAGGAGTGGAAAAACTTTCTCGTGTTTTCAATTAAATGCTACTAATTTCTTTTATATTTAATCTACTTTTTTAAGCAATACTCTGAAAAAAAAATACTACTCAAATTTGAAATCGAACAGATGTCTCTTTGGAACCAGGTAATTTGTACCAATAAAAAAAAATTATTTTATTTTGATAAATTATGAATTTTATCAGTAGTAGTTCAGACAAAGCATGGATTTTATATTTTTCCCTTACTAGCTCAGCCATTTATGTTTTGAGTTATAATTTACTAAATTCTTCTGATTATTTTTTAAATGATAAAATTCAGCTTAACTACATTCCTTCTTTATTAATGAATGAAAAATAGCCGTATTTTAATTGTTTTCCAATTAATATTTTGCATTTCTGTTTAACTTTTTTTACTTTTTCTTAGTATTAGGGATATATATTTCTTTTTATTTCTCTTTCACCTTCTGTTCATTGATAGATGTTTGCAATGCATTTCCCGACCCCCTCTTAAATCAAAGAGAAAACAAAATCATCTTTGCCACTCCTATATGTTTAATTGATGGCAGCTTATCAGAAAACAACAGATTCTTTTGGACACACAGGAGAAAATATAATATCTGTCCCTTCCCTGCCCCCTCTCCACCTAAAAATCTTCTAGGTCACTGATGAAAAATTAAAATTTTCTTTTGATAAACAGGAAAAGAAAATAGCATCAGTCACCTTTTCCTCTACTAACTTCAAGGATGAGTCATATTTCTTCTTTTTTTTTCTCAATCGTACTAGTTCAAAATAGCAGGAATACCAACAGAAAAAAATTTTGGTTTCCCGGTTTTTTAGATATTGGATTAATGGTTCTGTACTGTATTAATAATTGAAAAAAAATGTTAATAAAGAGGAACTACCATTCACAATTTGATTTATGATTTATTATGTGAAGAGGTTAAAATCTAAATAGGGTGTAATTTTCTCTAAAAATTTTGCTATCTTTCATAGTAATTTTTTTCTTTTTAAAGACATTTTTTTTTTTTTTTTTTTGAATCTTAGGAAATGGGGATCTTGGATTGGACCTGAGGAAAATAAGTACTCAAAAATGAAATATGAAAATGGACAGATGTGTTGGAATGGTCCTACTAGATCTGTGACTGTAAGTGTTTATTTATTTTGTATTTATTCAAGTTCTTAAAACTAGTAATGTTGTTTTGTGGTATGTTTTCCTAATCCTGTAATTTCAAAAAGCAAAGTGTTCTTTTTTTTTGTGTGTGTAAAACTTGAAAGTTTGGACGCAAGCTCATATTTAATATCTTAAAATTTGTTTACGAATATTACGTGGCTATAATATCTTACCAGTTTTTTTGTGAGTATTATTATTAAATTTCATGACTGGAACTTTATTTTTATATTTATGAGATAAAAACATTAATTTGTCTTTTTCTCATCAGGTTTTACTGCAGTGTGGTCTTGAAAACAAACTATTATCATCCAGTGAACCTAATCGTTGTGAATATCTATTTGAATTTAGCACACCCTCTTTGTGTTCTTTACAATTAAATATGCCTAATATGCACCAACATGAAGAACTATAGAAATTTTAGGGATGAACTTATATAAATAAAACTTATTTTTGTGGTTGTATCTATAAATTAAAGAATATAACACAAATAGTCATGCTCGCTATATAACTTTCATAATAACAAACAAAAAATGTACTTTTTTATTGTGATAATTCAGTTGGAAACTACTTATTATAAACAAGATATGCGAGTGTGAATTATATATATTTTCATACACAAGTGCTGTTACTGAACAACTTTTAATTAAAAAAATTTCTTTTTGGATTTAGTTTATTTTTGCATATTTTTTAAACATTTTTTTTAAATCTATACCTTTTAATGTGCTACAATTTTAAAAAATGTTTCTCTTAAAAATGTATTTATGTTACACGTTAAATAAATAATGAAACTCTTAATTATATGGGGATAAACATATTTATAATTCAAAAACTTTGTAATTAGACAAAATTTACTAGCCAGTCATTGCGATAATCAACAATAAATAGGATAAATAAAATTTCAAAAATTCTATGGGGTAATTAATTTAATCTAATTAAAGAATTATTTATTCTATTAAATTAAAAGAACTCTATAGGGTGCTGAATAAGATATATATTCAAGGAATTTGAATCTGCAATAATTTTTTTTTGCAAATAATTTATAATATTACAAATATGTGAGGGTAAAGGCACATTTTAGTCATATTTGTTTTTTTAAATTTTACATCGAGGTTAGTAAATTAGGACATTGTTTCTATTTCTAAGTATTGTTATTACATATATAAATTTACCCAATATCTATCATGTACTGTTCCTATTCATATCTCTGCCTTTTTCTATTCTNTTTTTTTTTTTTTTTTTTTTGATCTCATTAAAATAATCTGAAAATTTGATATATTGCTCAGCTTTCTTTGTGCTATGCTTCAAGTTCGTTATAAAAATGTAATATTTATGCTTTTGAACATTATGCATGCATTTTTAAAGATTTAAGGTTAAATTTGCTGCTATAATTTGTGTATGTAATTTTGAATTTCATTTAAACTAAAATTTGAAACAATTTTTTAAAAAATAAAATTTAAATATTTGTTGTAGTTTTTTGTAATTTAAAGTTACAATAAATTAAATAATCATCATGTATTGTTATATATAATTTTAAATGTATTAAAACCTCAAATTTCTTTATGTATTTTGTGGAGTTATGAAACTGATGAGAGACTCAAACTTTAAATTTTTTGAAAAAATTGTTTCCCCCNCCCCCCCCCCTCTCAAATTACTCTATTTTCAAAATGGTCTGGTTTTTTTTTGTACCCTTTATTTTTTAATTTAATAACGTTTTTAATCTTTTGTATCTCAGAGACAAATCTTAATATTGTGTTAATTAATGAAATCCAGACTAATTTGTTGATGCTTCAACGAATCAACATTAATTTTTATACTATTAGATGTATTAATGGAGGCTTTATCATTTAGTAAAATGTAGATTGGGAAATAATAATAATCTATCATTTTGTGTTTTAATCTAACTTTGAAAAGTACTCTAGAAATATCCATTAATGCGGAAAATCAAACCTAAAAATTGATAATTTTGGTGATTCTTTATCTAACTTATTTGTTTCTAGAATTTCTAATTTGTTTATGATAAAGATTATTTCAAAAAGTTTTTTTTTTCATATGAGCCCCTGTGTGTGGTTCTATCTTGCTTAAATATTGTCTCTGGGTGTCTTTTTAAATTATTATATATAATCAATTATTAAAGTAGTCATCACATTAATTTAGGTATTAAATCTTCTATGACTTACTTTCTTGGTGACTTAAAAGTTGTTAATCTTGTTACATTTTACATCATTAATATGTTTTAATTTTACAGCAGCTTTTTGATAACTTTATTTACTGTTTGCTTTTTATAGAGATAAATATATTTTGTAATCATAATATGTGACAGTTTAATGTGTGTACATAGATATAAATCTTATATTAAATTAAAATAGTTCCTTTCTATTGTACAATCATTTTTAGATAGACAATTTTTTATGATCAATTAATAGTTAACTTTGTATGAGATAATATATAATTTTATCAATATTATAACATTCTATTACATTATAAGTCCAAATTGTTGGATAAGTTAATTTTATATTTAATAATGGTATTGCCACTAACCGATTCATTTATTGTACCTGTATTAATTTCATTTGCAATATAAGCTCTGATGTGATCTGTATTTTTAATTAGGCTTTTCTCTGTTATAGAATTAAATTATGTTGTATATTTCATGTATGTGATATAGTAAATGAAGTGTATATCAGGGCTCCAAAAATTCTGTTTTTACATGCTTAAACATCTTTTTCAAATACTTGTTAATGAAGTGATCTAAAGGTACCTATATGAATCATTTAAAATAATGCATTTACCTCCTCACTTACCAGAACAACAATTGAAAAATGTATTGGTAAGTAGGAATGAATTTTAAACAAGCTGTAGATATTAATAATAAAAAAACCAGTTCTGACATTG
The DNA here is from genome assembly GCF_043381705.1 of Parasteatoda tepidariorum. Taxonomy (NCBI): domain Eukaryota; kingdom Metazoa; phylum Arthropoda; class Arachnida; order Araneae; family Theridiidae; genus Parasteatoda; species Parasteatoda tepidariorum. The sequence goes on from NC_092215.1 coordinate 4,971,959, forward strand.
TGAAATTTCATGAAAGATGCAAAGCAGATGTTAAGTTAAAGCTAAAACACATCTTCATATCACTTCTCCCTTTGCTTTTACAATTCAATTTCAACTTTAATATTTGCTATTTTTTATGCATAGCATTTGAAATAAACTTTTTTCTTTAAATAAAGCTAGGCATGATTAGAGAATTAAAAAAAAAACATATGATGAAATAGTTTAACTTTTGTTTTATAAATTTGAGGTTGAGGTTGCATTTGGTCACTTTTTTAATGTATTTCTAATTACATATTTACTCACATCTAGCATGCAAGACAATAATATTTTTAAGGCAATGTTATTGTTAAACATAATTTTTTATATTTTTATCTCTAAATGACTCTTCTAAATATTTTTTTTATCTTTATAATGAATTCCTATTCTCTAAATGAATTACTTTTGAGTCCTGGTATTTATCTTACATGGTATTATTTTTTTAAATATTTTTTATGAAGTAAATTCCATATAAAGTTTGAAATTCCAGATTTTGTTCCCTTTTTTTGTCATTGGGGACAATATAATCACATTTTAAACAGCACATGTAGCACAATTCTGATTATAATTTTTGAAAAATGTTATTTCATTTCAATAGTTTGAAATACATTCAATGAACATTTTATGCTTAAAATTATACCCGTTAAAAATTAGTTTCTTTAATTATCTTAATATTTAAGTTAGAATTTAATTTTAGCAAGAGATGTTCCATTTAATTATTACTTATGTTTGTGATAAAGTAACATGATATTTGAACAAAAACTTGTATATTAGAAGTATTTAAAATTTGCAAAAATTTTAGTTAAAGCAGCAGTGAAAAAATTAAAATTCTTTCCAAACCATTTTTCTAGAAAAATAGCTCATTGGCACCCCTCTTTATTTCTAATGTAGTTTAACAAATTCTAGGAAAATTTTAACTTTTTGCCATAAGTTAATTTTTTAGTTATAATTTAATAAAGAAAAGTAGTTTTCACCAGTCAAAAAACCTGTTATTTCTTTCCTCTTTTAAAAATTAACTAATTCAACAGCAATAACCAAATGTGATGTAATTTTTACATCAAATTTTTCACTTGAAATTAGCTCCATGATATTTTTTTCTGTCATAATCATCGAAAAATTATATAAAATTTGCTTGTTATGCTTTAAAAACAAAAATTTAAAGCATTACTGAATAGTTATTGTTTACTTCTGTTGATAAATAACTAATACTGTAATTGTTAGGGAAGTAATTTTTCTGTGTTGAATCTATTTGAAATTAAATTTATATATATTTGGCAAAATATTGTTTTTTTTTTATACATCAAGTTGGGTTTTTTTTCTTGATATATAATACCTTTATCTCAATCTAAGTTTAAAAGCATTTGATTAGAATTTGTTGTTAATATGCAATGATTGAACAAAATGCTTTTTATAAATAAATGATGTTATCATTCCATTTTCAATTGTGTGTTTTTATTGCCTTATGCTTTTTTTATTGATTTACTTGTAATGACCACAAATATTTTTTGTGGAAATATTGTAAATTTAATTTCCTTTTATATATTATTGCATAATATCTTTTTTCTTTTCATTAATATATGCTTTCTATCACACAAAGAAACTGCAGTTTGTGTAATTTATTTTAGAATTTTTCTTTATATAGATTGTGAGTAATCTAGAGTAATTTATCTTTGTAAACTACACTTTATAAAGGGCTCTTTTTTTCTTCATATATGCAAAATATTGTCCCTGTTTATTGCTTCATAATTCAAATCTTTACACACTAAGGAATTTTTTCAGAATTCTATCATTACGAATGATCTTCTGAACCATATATATAGCGTTTAAACAATTTGATTGTCTACATATATTTCTACTTCTAACAACTTTTCCCCCCTCAAGAATTTCATGCATATTTTTTGTTAGAAAATTATGATTTTACAGATGACAGATCATAAAACCATTTATCATTTGCTCAAAAAATCATATTTGTAAAAATATAATGATGCATTTTCTAATAATGATATTCCTTTATTTTATTTCAGTTTTTCTTCATATTTATTAAAGTAATTACAAAAGTTTTGGAAAATACTCAAATTTCATTTGTTGAAAATACAGTAAAGTAAAGCAAATTGGTCTTTAGCTGTTCATTTCATAGCACTTTAAATTTTTTAAAACTGCATAAAAAAATTTTAAAATCCCAATTAAATAAGTAACAAAAAGGATCATTTAAATTTTCCCTTTGTCGAAATGATGCATTTTAAGTTATAAATTTTAAAAGTCATGAAATGTCAATTTAAATAAGTTGCAAGAGTAAGTATTAAGAAAGTATATAAACTTTCTTATAAGTTAAGATTAGATTGTTGATCTCTTGCACACACATTATACCATATTCATCAAACTTAACTTTTAAGATACCTTTAATCAAACTTCTAAGTGTGACCTTTTTGTTTACTTTATCTTATGTAATAAGTTTTTTTTATCAGTTATCATAGTTATGTTTCATTGTTATTTTTCTTAAAATTTTATGAATTTCGGTTTTTAGCAATCCACTTGGTATGGAAGCCATTCATTGCATAAATTAATTCCATTAAACAAAAACTAGAGAAATGGGATGAAACTATGCATTTTTTATATAAATAAGAAATTGAGTTTAGAATATAAATTTAAATATTGTTGAACTTATACATATAGATTTACACATTACATGTAGATATACAGATGTGTATATACAAGTTTTGTTTTTATCTAACCATATATAAAATTAATAAGAAAGAAAAGTAAAAAAATAATAATGCTAGTTTTTTAATGACTATGGAATTATTTGAAATTGGCAAGTAAAAAAAGCTTATGTTAAATTCAGTGTTCAAATTTTTGAAATTTTCATAATGGAAAAAAAATAATTACTATATATTTTTATTAGATTTTTCATAAAAATAAATATCAGTTCTGCAATGTTCTCTCTAAGCGTTTTTACAGGAGGGAGGGGTTAGCGTTGACGTCCTTTGATCCCTATAAATGCACTCTCTTTGCAAGATGCACTTTTTGTGAAAACATCCCTTAAAAACACAGCATTTTTTTTTCGAGATAAGGTTTTTTTAACCATCTATTTTAATGAAAAGTTCACTTCCGATTTATTTAGTCATTGATTTAACTTCCTTCATTTCAGTGAGATTCTTCTTATGTTGTCTAGTTATATTCACACAAAACTTGTTTTCTTTCAATAATTTATTAACAACACAAATATTTTTTCTAATTTTATAACAGTCGCTTAATAGTCGACCCAATTTTTTGGTTTGTGACTAATGTTCAACTCCGTAGCCTTGTAATTTTGAACCCAATCCAGAAGACAAGGGAAATCCTGGATCAAGTATTGGGAATAATTTACCTTCGTGGAGGACTTTTTTTAAGATTTCTCAGATTTTAGTTAAACTAACCTAGAAGTAACTAACCTTTGTTAATATATACTTTCTGAGGATTAAATTAGATTGAATAATGTTTTATTTTTTTATTGCCGAGCATCTGAATAATGTTTGTGTATATAGAGATTGAAACAAATTGAATCAATTAAAAATAGTATTTCATATATTTTAATCTATGAATATGTATTTTGTTGTACAAACTAATATAGTCACTTGAACAGATAATATACTTGATTGTTCAGTTACTTGAAATTCACCCCCAACACCAACTTTAGGTTTATAATTTTATAATAGTTTTTCTTTATTAGCCATCACAATAAACAGTTCCATCCATGCGCAGGGTCAGATGGTGATGCATTTTTTTGTCTGTAGCTAAAGGAACTGTATCAGGTGTAACAGCATCATGTGTGACAAACGTGTAACTTTGATAAATAGCTCCTGATGCAGTGTACATTATAGAAGATGGTCCACTTTGCTCAATGATGTCTTCTTGGTGCCTGAAATTATCATCGTACCTGTCGAAGAAACAGGAAAGACTAGTTAGAGACACCGTGGCAGGGCTGAATTGGATGCCGTTGGTAATGATGGTATGGGTGAAAATAGGCACTGGAATGAAAAAAATATTAATTGTTTGAAGAAAAAATTATATTGGGTCATTAAGTATGAAATGTCCGATTACCTAAAGCCTCGAGTTTGATACCAGATGTCTCCGATATTTCATTTCGATCGTGCTTTATTTTTTTTTGCATTAAGAAGGTACGCCATCTGACTTTCTAATGCACTTTTTTGTTTTTAATAGTCTATCGTAGTGTCATCTGGAGGTTAAATATTGTAAGCCATGGATAAGACAAAAATGCGAGATATTTTCGAATATGCGTTCTGTGATGGAAGTAATGCAGCTCAGACAAGCCGAAGTGTTTGGCAAGGATGTAGCTAATGAACTTACAGTACGTCGATGGTTCATAAAATTCCGATGCGATTGCGATTTTGGTCTTCAAAATGAACAATGCTGGCAGCCTGAGAGCAAGGTGGATGACAACCAACTGAAAGGTGTAGTGGAAGAAAATCCATCTGAAACAACGCGTGAACTAGCATCAAGGTTTGAAGTTACCATCCCAACAATATTATGTCTTGTGAAAGCAATTGGAAAAGTAAAAAAGCTGGATAAGTGGGTTCCACATGAGTTGAGCGAGCGTCATCAATGGAACCGCTTCGAGGCTTGCTGTTCTTTGGTATCAAGACTAAAAGTCGATCCATTTCTGCACCGGATAGTCATGTGCGATGAAAAGTGCATACTTTTTAATAATTATAAGCTTTCGGCACAATGGTTGGACAAAAATGAAGTGCCAAAGGACACCCAAATGCCGAGTATACACCGAAAAAATCTAATGGTGTCTGTTTGGTGGTCCAGCGTAGATGTTAAACACTATAGTTTTATGAAACCTGGGCATTCGATAATGGGGGACCTCTACTGTGAACAGTTAGAAGAAATGATGAGGCAGCTGCAAATTAAGCAGCCAAGATTGCTCAACAGGGACAGACCAAACCTCCTGCAGGACAACGCTCGACCACATATTGCATGATGGACGTAAGTAAAACTACAGGAACTGGGCCTGGAAACCTATTGTCACCCACCGTACTCGTCAGATCTCGTGCCAACTGATTACGATTTTTTCCGAGCTTTGGACAATTTTTTGCAAGGAAAAATATTTCATTCCCAACATGCGGTGTAAAATGCATTTTGAGATTTCATCACCAACTGCTCTCCAGATTTTTTTGCTAGCGGTATTAATAAGCTTTCGTTAAAATGGCAATGTAGTATTGATAGTTTAGGTGCATAGTTTGATTAATTATGTTACTTCTTACCCGTGATATAATAAACCAAACTTTCGGTCTCAAATCGGACGTTTCATACTTAATAATCCGATAAGTAATGTCCCTTTATTTTGTATTATGTCATTCAACAGAAAGAAAAATATTGACTGTCATTTTTTAATTTTTATCTGTATTTTTTTATACTTAGTCCACCTGCTCTTTTTTCTCTTTCAAAAAATAAGGGTAACTACCTTTTAGTTTAAGCTTTGACTTTTTCTCAGTGTCCTGCAAGCAGGCAGAAACCTGATATCTGAAATGGTTTTTTTTATAGTGTGGGTTCCACTAAAAATTATTGCTGTGAGATGATTCAATCATCAATAATTTGTAGAATGCTTTTTACATACGCAATAAAATTGAATTTTTAATTCATAAATTATCGTTGAAACTAACTCACTGAAAGGACCCTGCACTGATCAGTACTCTAGTCACTTGAAATGTTTTTTGTTTACTTTTCAAGAACATTACCGTTACATAAATAAATACCTTATTTAATTAAAAACCATTTAAATCTATACCAAACTTAATAAATTTTGATTTCAAAAATTGAAAGGAAATAAGATTCCCTGAAACATTTTCAAAATAACTTATTTTCAAATTTCTTAGAGTTAATTATTTTAAGTTTAAAATAAAACTGAGTCAGGATTTATAGATTTTACTATTTTCCTGCTGTTTCTCATTAACCACCATTTTCTTAAGCTTAGAGTCATTTTATTGAAAATTTGTTTCGTAATTTTGAACTTACCCATGGTACTGATGCTGAATTGATGATTGGTCTTGACTAACAATCAAATACTGAAAATAAAACACCTTTAAGTACTATAAAAATAAAAACATATTACTCAGTACTTATTCATTAAATGTTATTTATCTAAAAGAAGGCCAAAATAGCTTTCTTATTTGTTAAGCGGGCAGTATTTTTGAATACTTTTTGTTTCGTGTAATCATTGAAATAGGCTCTATTACACCTAATTGCTAATTATTGTGTTTTAAATTTTAGGGTATTTTATAGTTTTTAAAGGCTATATACTTTAGCAAAGTTTTAAAATAATTTATCTTAGAACTGAAAATTATTGGTAGCAAAGTTCAATAGAACATTTTAATGAATAAAATGAAAGAAAAATCAATCTTATGTTTATTAGTTAATTAAAAAAAGTTAAATAATTTTTCCTATGGTAACATAGAGGAAACAGAATCCTTTTTTCATCTTTGAAGGATCTTTTGATATAAAAAGTAGCATCAATTCATTAGAATGAGAGTGAAATGCTTTCCTATGGTCTAGATCCAACTCTGTACTAAAATATTCCATAAAAAAAATTATTTTTGAATATTATGAAAAATGTATATGTGGTATTTTGGAATGAGAATTTTAATGTTATGATCTTGAATTCTCAAATGAAAATACAGCTTGTGTGAATAATGAAATTGAGAATTTGGAAAAAAATACTAGTCATCTTATTTTTTCAATTAATATTTAGTCGATGAATATCAAATTTAAGTAGTACAAACACTATTTAGATTTTAAATGTACTTTTGTGTTAAATTTTTTTAATATGCTTCTATAGCTATAATATGTGGTTTTGTCTTATTTTCTTATTGAACCTAAATCTATGTTTTTAACAAGGTTCTACAATAGTTTGACGAATTGGCAGAAAAGCAAACTACTATGTTTTTATAGTCAAGATTATGGTCTTACGTTTGAGTAATAGCCTTTATATGCAAAGAAAATGCAAAATTTATTCTGTATAACATATTAAAAATAGTTTTTGAAGGGAGTAAATTTATACTGAGCTATTTATATCTATTTTATTGTTTATAATGTATCAATATTTCACATTTAACAAACATCTGACTTTATTATTGGTGTATAAGTCTACCCTTTGACTTTGGGGATTTGAAAAGTTAGCTTATACAACCAAATAACAGTATTTTTTATTTAAAAGCTTTGCATCAATATGCTTAAGTTTCTAAAATTTTATGTTACAAGATATTAGACTAGCACTTTCATTTAATATGTTTGTTATGACAAAAATATTGTAACAGGCATTCGGTGTAAATGAAATTTTATAGTCTATGAAAAAATCTGGAAATCTAAAATCATATTAAAATTAGTGATAGTATATATCATTCCCTGGCTGAATTGATTTGTAATTTTTAGAATTATCTTAAACTCTCTTATGAACAAGCTCTTGCATTAACATGTATAGCAAAATAAGGTTCTTAATGGGGCTCATTTGTTTTTATTAAAACATTATAGGCACTGATGTTTGTCAACTATAATAAAATTGTTGAAATAAATCAATATTTGATCAAGTGCATTTTAACTAAGACATAATTTTTCCCTTACAGTAAATACAAATTTTAATATTATGTTCTAGGTATTATGTTAATAGGTACTAAATTAATATCTTCAATGCATACAAGTTTAAAATAAAAATGTAAGTACATGAAATACGAAATAAAGGTTTGTTTATCCTAGGGAGGATATCGCATTTTAAATAATTTCATTATTAATGATGTCTTATATACCTGTGCAGTTTGCTGATAATTATATGCTTTGTTTTCATGCCGAATTGAAGGATTCCACGTTCTACGGTTTTCACAAATATTGTTACTTGGATAAGAGCTGCAGAAAACAAAATTAAAATTTAGAGCATCTTATTAGGTAAATATTGAAAATTTGTTTAAAGTAAAAGTTGAATTTAGAAACTAGTATCATATTCAGCTAAACAAAGTTTTTTACATAATTTAAGACTATGTAAACGTGTCACTTTACTTTTTTTGATTTCCTAATTTTTCTTTCTGTGAAAATTTGACCATGATCTGTGTTAATTGTCGTAATAACATTACACCCATTTTAATATTTCATATACATAATTTCTAGAACGAAACAAAACTATTAGTCTGGCTGCTATACAAAAACACTGAAGTTTTAAAAGCATTGTGACCAACTAAGTTCAAATGAAATAAAATGGGTTTTAATTTTAAAAATTATTCTGCCTCAGTACATTTTAAATTGCCCTAAGATTTTTAATTTAATCCTTCTTAGTTTCTTTAGTATGTGCCAGTAGAGGCATGGCAAAAATTCTTTATAATTAATTTACTGTACTATTTATACTAAATATATGTGTAGTTTCACTTATATGGGGCCTTTCAAATATTAAGTCAGAATTTTTTTTTGGCACTTTTAGACTTCTTTCTAATTGTCAGCAAAAAAAAAAATTATAAATCTTTTCCATACTTATACCCAACACCCCTGTTTTTTGTTTTAACTTTTACTGTAGTAATTTTCAAAATTTTGAAAGAAATGAAAATTAAAAGCGTTTCTCTCCCAAATTTGATTTTTTCCAGGTGTAATTTTTATCCAAATTTTTTATTTTTTAAAAAAAAAAGAAAGTAAAAGGATTTTAGTGTCGTGCGTAAGCATTGCTGATATTCCTATTACCTTGATAAAGTGTAAAGAGCGAGAGAATTTTAAAGTGATAGAATTTTTTGCCTTTTAACAAAGAAATTTAGCATTAATAATTTTATTTTGTCATTTGGCAAGGAAATTTAAGAAATCAAAACATTTTTTATGAGATAAGTGCTGAAATGAAAATTGTTGTATATACCCTTCACTATGCTGCTTAGCGTAAAATATTTTTTCATAGACTCAACTTATTAAGTTTTAAATTTTCTTTTTCATAATTTTGATCGGAACGGCATTTGAGAACTTATGAAAAGAATTCGATTTGATTATCTTTAAAGTTTCTAGTAATTATTTAAGTAGATTTTGTACTTTAAGAAAGCTCTAACTGTTAATGACATTTATGGAAAACCCCTTAAGTATTATAACAAAATTTAATATCAAATTACGACCCTACAATGATGGTCTGGACAGCAAAATGCAATAGTATACGAAAAGAAAACATGAAATAAATCATACTTTCAAAGGGTATGGTCCTATATGATGCTGATGTCATTTTTAATAAACTTTAGTTAAGGGTTTTCCACAAATTATATTTTGTACTATTAACTATTTATAAGCTTTCTTTCAAAATTTACAAAAACTACTTTGGAAATTGCTGGAAACTTTTTGAGTTTTCAAGATATTCAAATTGAATAATTTTCATGCTACCAATTAAGATTCCTAACAAAATTATGAAAAAAAATTGTTTTCTGTATATTGTTTTATAAATGGATTAGTTTAAATACTCCAAAAAGTTTAATTTTATTGAATTTTTCTGCAGTTGTAGTTATAAAATGTAAGACAAAAAAAATTGTTTTTTTTTTCATAAAAATGTCTATGAATATTTATGGTAGGGTTATGAAATTTTCTGCAGTTTTTCTTGCATATTATAACCAAAGTGATAAGTGTATCGCTATATTTTTTGATCTAGGGCATTCAAAAAATTGTTTTTTCATGTGTAATCTGTTGGTTTCCTATTCCTTCCATAATTTTATCCAACCTCTGTATATCTTGTATCCATTTTAGTTTCGTTATAGAAAGTAATGTACAATGTGCAAAAAACTAAATACCTTTAATTACTTTTGATCTAATGAACTTATTTTTACATAGCTTTTGAACTATTGAGTATCGAAAAAATTGCATCATTAGATCAAGAGTTATCATGAACTTCTGTGTATCATGAACTTTTTTTTAGACACTCTGAATTTCAAGTCAATAAAAATTGTCTTTGTGGTCATATAGTTACCAAAAAGATTTTTTTTTGTCAAAAATATGAATTTAAAAAAAAGCTTAAATATCAAACCAATTTTAGTTTTCAAGTTAAAAAGTGTATGTTAGAATGTAAAGTAACAGTGAAAAGTTATGTATTTGAAATACACTATCTATACCTACTGACATCAACATGAAAACTTTTGTAATAATTATAGTATTTATTATTATCATTTCAATTTTTAACCAAATCTTTTCATTAAGTGATTATGTAGATTCCAAGTTAGATTAAAGTCTAAATTTTACATTCATGTACAATTTATATACTGTTAGCTAACATTTTTAGTTTTATATTTTTGAACTTGAACATGCAAAGTAAAATTCCTATTGTATATATTTTTTTGCTTTGAAAGAGTTTAAAAATTTATGTTTCTGATCCAAAAATGAAACTGGCCAAGTACAAAAAAAAAAGTGACCACTATGACACCCTTTTTGTAGACTTTGAGATTCATCTTACTATGCAGTATTGTGTTAATTCACTATTGGATCACAAGTTGACATTTATTTAGCCCAATTATAACTTAAGTAAACATATTGGCAATTCATATAAGTTTAATAAAAGAAAACTCAAATTTTATACAACCTCTGATAGCATTCTCCTGGCATCCATTCACTATGTTGGTCATCTGTTGCCAAAAAAATTAAAATTAGTATTCTATTATTGAAATACTTTAAAATCTAAAACTTGTGCATAGTAGGTATCCTTTTCATCCCTGAAATGGCAGAAATGTACATGTTTCACATGTGGTTTCCCTTCTCCTCAGGACAACATGTTATTAAGTTCATGTTGAAACATGTTGATTTTTCTTCCATTTCAAATATGAAACAAATAAGTATTTTATTTTCTAGTTATGTTTATGGCATCAGATTTCTTCAGATAGTTTTGTTTTCATAGATATTTTGATCTAGTTTCAAAATGTTCAAATTCTTAAAGATGTCAATCTAAAAACACATCTTTTTATATACATATTTAAATTAGTTTCTTTTTAATGATTTGAATTTAACTTTTTGTTCACAGCATATTTTCACAATCTGAGTTACAGAAATGGATAAGTGAGAATTGATATGACGACTTAAATAATTATTTGATGAATTACCACAGAGGAATTACATTCACATGCATCTATTAAATGAAAATTACTTGATTTTGTAGTTCTGGATGGTAATTTTAAATAATCGGAAGTAAGTGATAAAACATTGCTTAAAACTGACGCTTGCATTGCTAGCTTGAAAAATTTGACTGTCACTCTTCTCTTACACTTTTAAATCACTTAAAATTTTTTGTTGTAACTGAGTTTATAAGTATTTATGGTGGTGAACAAAAGACTATATCATTTAGAAAAATTAATATTTTGTAATGTTTATGTATAATTTTAAAAACTCAAATTACGAAATTGTTGAAAAGGCAAAATATGAGATCATTTCAGGTTCGATTTGTGGAGTGCTTACAAAGTATCGCTTTATCTGATTTTGTTGGAAATGCAGTCATTAATTTGTTCCACAAACAAATGACAGTTCCGTCTATTCAATTTATGCAAGGGGAAAATGTGCAGCACTTGCTTTAACTAAATAAAGAATATTTGACTCAAGAGATTGCTAAAAAAGTTAACTACAATCAATTTAGTCTCGAAAGTAATTACTGAATAAGAGCGTGAAGCAAGTGATGTTACTAGAAGGGTTCAACTAAAACTACAACTGTCTCCAAACTGTTTTATCATAACAATTCGCGCATATTTTAAATATTTATGAGAAAAGTATTACTTCACTTATCCACAATAGTCGCAGCTTTTTTGCGTACGCCACTGTATAATTACTTTGTACATTTACAATCAATTACAGTCAGCCAAAACCTGGCTCATAGCTCACACTTTTGACTCGCACATTTTACCTGTATAGACAATTGTTCAGAATGTTATTAATCCTCAAATAAATGTCATTAAAAATAAAACATGGAGGTCATTCAAAAACTATTCTCTGTAGTGGCATGCCATTAGTAATAGCAGTGTGCAAAGCACAAATCGTTGTTTCCTCAAGCAATCTGTGATTGAGTAAGCTTCCAGATATACTAGTTAGAGTAACGTACTGTTGCTGGCAATAACATAAAAAATAGAGAATTGCTGTTGAAAATCCCAGCAAGAGCTAGGTATCAGGAGTTAATTGTAACTTCAAGAAAACCATCTACAACAAACATTGCAGTCTGCTAATGTCTGAAGTTAATTTTCACATAACAATTGTCCCCACAGTGCTCGGCAAATATGCAAGTCTTCTTTTTTTCTCAATGCAATTGGGATGAGTTTAAGTATCACCCTTACAGCCGGAACTTGGCCAATTCTGAATAATGTCTCTTTATTGTGATGTAGTATCTAAGGGTTTATTACTTCATTCCCAATGAGGAACTTCAAGCAACTGTGAAAAGTCTGGTTGAAATCACAGGGGACTTATTTTTTTTGACAAAGGGATTGGTTAGTTATTAAAATCCTATGACAAGTGTGCCTTTCATATGAAGAAAAAATTTTTTTTAATTTATGTAGTTTTTCTTCTTCTTTACTCCTAAATGATTATTTACTGAATTGTTATTTAGGTATAGACAGGGTGCGTAGCGTTTTTAAAAAGTGCTTAAAGGTGCTTTTTTCATTGGGTGTTTTTAAAAAGTGCTTAATTTCCCCTTTTTAAAAATGAGATTTTTCCTTTACAATGTTGATTTTTGCTACGAATGATGCAAAAAGACCCAGTTCACATTGACATATTCAACGTTTTCACAATCAATTCAACCCTAATCAATTTCGGCGTATTGTCAGCCCGTAGCGTATGGAAACGCCATTCGTTTTACATGATTCAAAACTTGATGATTTTTGACAACTGTCAAAAATAATGCCAAAAGTTATTATTATTTTTTGACATGATGGTTAAAACAGGATAAAACCGTCAGTTGTCAAAAACTTACCAACCCTGCCTGATTATGATATTTTTTAGTGCTTAAAAATATTCTTTGAGTGCTTGAAAAGTGCTTAAAAGGTGCTTATTTTTAGTTGAATAATTTGGCTACGCACCCTGATAGAAATGAATGATGATTTGCTCACTATAAATTTGAATTAATTTTTTCGATGCCTTTTAATCTGCTAAGATATGACAATTGTAGTCTTTAATTATGAAATCTGAAATATGCAATTCATATTTCATTGCCTTCTGAGTATAATACATAGGAAATCTGCTTGGCTTCTTAGCACAACTAGCATTATTGCAAATTATCGAAAGTATAGTCTATAATGTCCACGAACAATTATATCTATGTAAAGGTAAAAAATACAGAGTTTAATTATTAATCAGCTCTAGTAAACAAGTTATGCCACTTTAGAAGGTCAGGCACGAAAAAAAAATCTTATTTTTTAACAGAAAATGTAGCTACCCCTTCTAAATTCAGATAATTGATAGTATTTGTAACGAGGGCACTGGGTCCACTGGCTCCAAAATACATGTCTCACTTGTCACAAAGTAACTCCATTTTACTTTATTATTGGTAAAGATTTGCAGCTATTAGTACCCAACTCCATAACCTCATAATGAACAAAAGTTGATGTTGAGGAACACTTTATATTTTGTTTCTCAAAAAATTGATATTCAAAATTATGCACAAATTAGTGAAGTTCAAAAGATTAAATTACCTGTAGGTATTTCTTCATAATGAGTAGAAGGTGATGTTGAGGAACACTGGGCGTAATTTTGACTCTGATGAAGATTAAATTGTTCGATGTTATCCATTTCTATACCACTCGATAAACTTTGATATTCTAAAAATGTAGGAAACCGAATACATGAATATTTATGACAGATACAACTAAGGTCATCTCAAAAATTTTTAGGAGCAAGTTCTATTATTCAAATTAGATTTGAAAAATACAAATTATATATATATATATATGTTATAATCTATCTAATTTTCAATCTTGAAAAAAAAAATTTTTCTTTCTAGAGGGGGTGCCCTTAACCTCCCCAACCCTCATCCCTGTTTTTCTTCTGACCAATTAAAAAAATTGTATAGAAATTGCAAATTAGATTTTTTGAAGATTTCTAATTTCAAGTCTATTGTACATAGTTAAGAATTTTCAAAAAATATTTGGTGAGCCCCCCAATATTTTTAGCCCAGCTACGTGCCTGAAGAAAAGATGCAGAATCTAATTTTCATTTAACAGAAAAAGATACACAATCATATTAGCATCTGGCAACAAAATATATGAAATCTTTTGATAAAAAAAAAGTATAAGTTTTTTTTAGAAGGAACAGCTGTTTCACAGCCTATTATTGTCCCCAAGAGCAAAGGAATTTCCTTTATTTTTGCTACTATGGAAGCCATTTAACTCTAAACTACATAAGTGTCTCAAAGTAACCACATTGTAGTGAATCTACCACTATAAATATACAATTCCAATTCACTAGTATATAAGACATGTTAACTCGATTCTATGTTGGGGTACCTTTTCATAGATGAAGGTTGACATTGTCAGTAACAACGATCCCCACGGCATCTTATTACCAGTATGTATTACAGGCATAGATTTACAGCTATCAAAACGAAACTCATTAACCTCGACACTGAAGGAAGAATAAAAACCTTTTGGATCAAGCATTTGGACAAAATAACCTTATTAGAGGACTCGTTGATGTGACCAACCTGCATTTATGTTACATGGAGCAAGAAATCTCACATGGTTAGCCAGGTGACAAGTTGACTCTGACCATAGTTCCTGAGAAATCGAATTTTAAATATACGACGTTTTTAAAATTCGATTTCTCAGTAACTATTCAACCGATTTCGCTTAAATTTTGTATTTTGCTATGTAAAATTACGTACATAATGATGTAAAGAATTGTATGCCTTACAATTCAAAATTTTTGTCTTATTTTTTAAAATAATAAAATATAATAAATATTTGCTAAAATTTATTTTTGCATAATTATCTTTGGATAAACGAATTTTATAATTGTGTGCGAATTTTTTTCACTTTGCTTAAAAATTTCTCATGATATTTCGAAATACGCAAAAGTAAAATTAACATTAAGGGGTCCAAACTTTGAATCGCTATTCTGACCAAACTATAGAGGGCATGTTTCTCATATTGCCGCTACTACCTAGTAAATTAATTTTTCTTTTTGGGGGGGAGGGGGTCAGAAATCTGAATCCGTAGAGAAAAAAGGTATGTTTATTCATAGAAAGTACGTTTCTGTGTCTGGTTTCGTATCTTAAAATATTATCTGCACTAATTAATTAGCATATTTGAAGGCACCTCCCCGAATCATTAAAAATGAGTCCTAGAACGTGAAAATCCGATCATTAGATCAAAAGCTATTCTGGGTGGTTCATTTTTTTAATAATTTTTTTTTGGTGCATGGTACATTTACAAAGAAATCGTTGCTTACTCAAATTCGCTTATTGTCGTAACATATTAAAAATAGCGGAATTTGATTTTTTAAAAAAAATAGCACGCAGAAAAGTTTAAAAAAAGATTCTGAAACTAACAGATTTACAATATTTTTTTTAAATTTATTTTCAACTAGATCAGGCGCGTAATCACAATTGAAGGGCTAACGGGTGGTGTTTTCGGTAAAAAAACAAAAAGTTTTCGGACTAATTTGAAAGCCTTAACGAGTAGAAAGTTAGTTTAATTGAAGCTGAATGTTCTAACATAGGAACTTAGAAAAAGTTTGAGAGAAGAAATTGAACTTTTTCAAACTGTTCGAAAAAACAGAAAGTGATTGCTAAACAATAAAAGCCTAATTACTAATTTAAATGAAACTGAATATTCTGTAATTCTCCTAAGCCCTAGTAAAGAACGATAAAGCCGTAGCTGAGAAACAGTGAGAAAATTTAAAAAAAAAAGAATTTCAGCTTCACAAACAAAATGTAAACGCTTAAATTTGCAATAATGAGCAATACAATGTACAGTGTGCCAAAACAGAAAAAAAAAACGGACCACCCTGAATAACTTTTGATCTAATGATCGGATTTTCAAGTTTCATTTACTCTTAGTTATTCAGGCTGATTTTATTTTTATTTTGGCTCTTTCTATTTTTTTTATAAATAAGTGATAAGATTTTTTTAGAATTTATTCTGAGCTAATATTTCTTTGTCTTCTCATGGCGTGTTTTTCTTTATGAGAAAAGCTGATGAAGAGATGATTATTTAAAACTTAGATAATATTCTAAATCTATTTTCGGACTTACTTGAATATTTACTGCCAAATTGAACAGAGCAAAATGTCAAATTGAGTAGAATAATGTCAAAACTTGAAAATATTTTAGCGCTATATTTTTCCATATGTTTATTTGAATAATGTATAATGCTTCGGAAAAGCATGTCACCAATATTTCACCGAATAAAACAGCAGTATATCTGGTCAATTGTTCATCGAAAAATTTCTGCTGCTTTAATATTTTACTAATCCCTTGAATGTAAAATGCGGTCAATAACATTTACATAAATTGAATTTCTTTAAAACTAAGAAAAGGAGAAATGCTGCGAAGGAAAGGTCATGAATTTTTTTTCCTTGGCCCTGGTTGACACCCTGCTTAATTGTTTGTTTTTTTTGGAGATAGCATTGTATTACTTATGAATTTTAAAAATTTGGTTAGACCCTATTGATTTACAGCGATCCCATTTACATTAGATAATAATGAACTCTATAATAATCGCCTTGTTAGTTCAGGGACAAAACTTAGCTGCTTTAGAACTTCACGTGTATAAAACTTGGCAGATCTAGAACTTAGCGTGTACAAAACTTCGCCGATCCATAAATTGGGCGTTGATGAAACTTCGTCTATCTATAACTTCGCGTATCTAAAACTTCGGAAAAATATTTTTATGAGAATAATTGGATAAATTATTAAAAATTATGGTGAAAAAAATAATATATATAAATTTTTTTTTTACAAATTATTCAGAAAATTAAAGCTTTAAAAAATTAACTTTTCTAAACAACATTAAACATCTTCAAATTAAAATAATAATACATTATATTTTTTGAATTAAAATATAAAAAATAATCCTGTATTTATTAATTTTAAAAAATTAATTATTTTCTTTATTAAACTTAAATTATGAATTTGAACCAATTAAAATTATATAATATATAAAATTTTATTAAAATTAATGCATAAATTAACTATCAATTTAATGTTAATTATTAATTTAAGGTTTTAAACTTGCAGAAGTTATGTCTACGCCAAGTTTTGTGCAGCTTTGGACCCCTAAGTGTTAGATCTTAATTTTAAAAAGAGTGTTTCATCTTGGCAACTTTTCCATGTTAAAAAATTTTCTATATGAATTTGAAAATTTTAACGTCATAATTATTTATTTTTGTAATTTACATGACATTCAAGTAATAAGATATGTTTTACAAAAGTAAATCTTACCTGAAAAAGAAGAAATTTGCGGCGCAACATCTATCATAAGATTTCTCATAAAATCTTTCATTTGATCTTCCGTGTGTATAGTTTCCACAAGAAACAAGACATAATCATCAAACATTAATCTTAATAGATGGAAGGAACCTTTTGGAAAAATAAATATTTAAAAATTTTAACTAAATTATAGGAAGAGTACAAGAGAAAAAGCATCAATCCACTTAATAGAGGTTGAAAAGAATATAAAAATAAAATTTCAGATTTTTGTCATGCCACAAAAATCTAGAAACTCTTCAGGTTGAAATAAAAATACAATTGAGAAGTTGTTGAAAACACCAATATAATTGGAATGTTATAGAAAAAAAGTTATAAAAATTTTCAAAAAAAATCTTTTTAAATTAAATTTTGCAATGCAGTTCTCTGCATTTGTTTTGTTGGGGAAAAAACTTAAGGAAACAGTTCTTCATGGAATCTGCTTTTGTGTAAAAAGCGTGAAGTATTTAAATTTTATTTTTCGTCTTTTAAAATTTCATAACTTGTATTTCTCAAATGAACTTGTTTGGAAAAATAAAACAGTTCTCAGTCAAATTAATTTTTAAGGGGAGGATAACATTTTTAAGCATTTCAAATTTAGTTTTCTTTTTTCAAAGTTTGCAATTAAATTCTAAATGAAATTTGTTAGGTAATAAGAAAAAACAAATACGCACTCACTGAAAAATCGGTTCGATGTTGAAGTTTAATGCTGTAAAATTTGTGCAGGTAGTAAATTGAATCACGTTTCCCTTCAAGTTGAACCATAGTAGCGTGTAATACGATGCGATAATAGTGATCAACTTAGCACGATATTAAGGTTGCGGCAAATTCTAACTATATTATGGTTCAATAAATATGCTCCAAAATTTCTAAAAGTGTAGTGCAGTGCATTCGAGAAAAAAAAAAGTTACAAAATTTTCAGTTTGGGTATAAATTTTATTTGTGACCAAATAAATTAGCATTTGTTAGGTATTAGTTGTTGTAGAAATCCGGGATTCAGGCCTTTATCTGTGAGATTTCTGACTAAATTTGATATCAATACATTGTTTAACGCAGTAAAAAAAGATATAACATTGAATAATTTTAGCTCTAATAATTCGCTTTTCACGTAGTAAGCGATAATCTTAACGGTTGACCTTAAATACGCCAATTAACAATTAAAGTCACGAAATCAGACATAAAACGCACTTTCTCTGAGTAAATGTTCTTTTTTTTTTTCGACGTATTTAGATTTTTGACCATTAAACCTATAGAGGGTAGGTGCTATCTTGAAAATGTGATCTCAATAGTTATGACGATTTAATGAGGAGCGTAGCGAGGATTTTATCACGTGTTAGAGAATTAAAACTTCCAGAATATTCATTAACTTTCATAACATTTTAGGGTTAATACGAATTGTCTGGAACAAAGCGGCTTTTTTATGAACTTTTATATTATTAATATGTAGTGTTGGGTAGAATAACTTCAAATCAAAATTTTTGAACCAAGAATACTACATTAAAATATAAATATTACACCACTTGAAAAAATTGAAGCAGCAAGTTGGCATCTGTCGTTTAGGTTACTTAATAATATAATTTCACTTTTTGCGCATTTCGTCGTATCGCATGAATTTTTAAAGTGTCTCAAAAAATATTTTGCACTCAATTATAAAACTTGTTTATTCAAAAATGCAAAAAGTCTTTTTTTTTATAATTATTTATTATTTTTTGTTTAACTACCTTAGTGTTGGAAAAATTGAATTTTGAAGTACGCAAATTTTTACATCGTGTAATATCCAATAACAAAATTTGAACGCTATCTGTCATGTATTCAGAAATGGAAACTTAGAAAAATGATACTGCGGAAGCTTATAGCTCAGAAACTATTCAACCGATTTCTTTTAAATTTTCTGTCGATTATTTAAAATTACTGTTTAAAGTGATGTAAAAATTCGATATTTTACAACTAACTTTTAACAAATTTTTTGACAAATATCAAATTAAACAATAAATTATTAATAAAAATAATTCTTTGTATGGAAGTATTTTTGAATATGTGGGGGGTGGAGTACTCACTGCCTACCTGGTACGCAGTGAGTAGTTACTTNTACTAGTGAATTGTAGTTGTAATTTTGTAATACGCTACAAATAAACGAGTTTTGTATCTGTATGCAAAAAGTTTTCGATTTGCTTAAAATATTTATGAGATTCGACGAAATACGCAAAAAGTTAAATCAATATCGACGGCTTACTGATAAAACTTTTGAGAGCACTATATTTTGATGGAGGAAAATGTAAATGCGTAAAAAAAAAAAGTCATGTTTATTCAAAAGTACGTTTTCGTGTTTCATTTTCTAATTTAATCGTTAGCTGTAATTCATTAGCATATCTGAGGACTGACACTTAGTTTATGAAAATCTAAACAAAAATTATTCAGAGTGGATTTTTTTTTTCTTCTGTGGTATTAAATTCTACATTCATCCTATGGATTTGACGTTTTCTAGGTGACATTTTATGAGCTATTTTGAAAAATCAAAGCACATTAACTCAACTCCACAAAATATCAAGCAGCGCAATTTGATTTTACGAAAAAGTGGATTGTATATATAAAACTGTACCAAAGCTTGCAGCACTATGAAGAGTCATATCCCTGATAACTCTAGTGCCAAAGGCAGACCATAACAGTAAGAATTGTCGTGCCAGGCGTCTACCACCTCCTTTTCTTCTACCCGAGGCCTGGAAAGGAATAAAAAATATTTAATGTAGAATATATATGATTTAATTTTGAAGCAATATATTGTTGCGAGAAAATATCTATTATTATTACTTCTCTTATAAATTTATTTCGATTTCTATTTTTATACTGAGGAATATCTTTCTGAAGTTTAGCTTTCGAGATTTCTCACCTGTATGCGCGCATCCTTTTTTAAATTCATTTCTTAACCCTTTCTTAATTTTTTATTTGAACACGTTGACTGCCGCCTATGTTTTTATGTATTTATTTATTGTAAGATTACGGATAGCAGAATATGCTATAAGAAATATGCAGCACAAAATGGAATTTTCAAAGCAATGGATTACAGTAATTTTTCAGCCCTTCGTTCCCCTTCTTAAAAATAGTTTACTAATACTACCAAAAAAATGTCCTGATTTTTTTTTTGCAAAATTTTGCCTTGATTTTTATTTTGACTATGAAGCCTGAAATATGCGATGCGTCCAAAAAGTATGGAAATGGTCGAATGTCCAGAGAGTAGCCTCAGGATATAAAACACTCATCCCAATGAGGTGCCCCAAATTCGAATATTAGAGATGGCGATATGTTGTCGGGCTAACTGTGGAAGGTTTACCTCTCCATTTCGGTCACTCTGTATATTTTTAGAATCAAAAAGGGAGAATGTATACATTAAAAGTCACTAAAGAGTAATTACAATTGAAAATATAACAAATCATTATCGGGCCCTGTCATACGTGGTTTTTTCTAAAATAGTGAATCTTCATTTATTTTCTAAAATAAATGAAGAAAGACATTTATACAAACCAACTTTTTCTTGAAAGTTTCATCTACCAATTAAACAGATTTTGATACTTTTAATTCCATATTTACCATGATTAATCACAATAATAAGTTGTCAACTTTGATAAAAAAAGTTTTCTTGAAATATTCATTTGTGTCTTATCGCTGCCAGGTGATCTTGCACAGAAAATAAAAATTCTAACTATTCTTGAAAGAAATAAAAGTTTGAATAAAACTCACGTATTACAGCCAAAAATATAGTAAAAATCTGCATTTCCAAAGCTTGCAGCTCCGTGTTTTTCCCCATTTACCTAACGAGTTAGGGTCCGGTATATAACTCGTTGGCAGGGCGCTGTTCTCACGTTCTTGTAAACAAGAGTTCGAATCTTATCTAACTCCCGTTCGGGGAATCGAAGACTCCCCGTGTAGTAAATGGTGACTGGTGTACGTTAAATCCATCGGGTTATAAAGTCCTCTATGTTCCAATAAGAAATTATACTTCTGGGGGTACTGAATTTGAGATTGATCGTTCTCAAGTTCAGGTCAAAATTACGATCTGTGGATGTATGAATGGGTACACGGGTGTGACGTATGGATGTGGCAGAAGTCGAAATATTTTCCATAGATTGCGCCACTGGAAAACAAGAGCAATCGCATCTTCTCAGCCTAAATGACCAACGACAATAACAACCTAACGAGTTTAAAATTGCGTAATTTAGCTGTAAAGTTTTGCAGAACTTACAAAATGTTTCTGAATATTTTTCTGAACAATTTATAATCAGATTACTACATTTATTTAGAAATAATTAAAGTTATGTAAAAATTACGAAAACGCTGCCTTATAAAATCGGTTTTTTTTTAAAAATTTTTTAGCTTAATCTCTTTGAAACAATATTTTTAATTAAATTAGGCAAACAATTTTTGGGTTACAAATTATTTTGAAATACCAAATGAGGCGCCTGGTGGCGGAAAAGTAAAGCGCTTCGCGATCTTGTGCCACATGTCCTGGGTTCTATTCTCGAACCGGGTAAGTTGACCGGTGACCTCGGGTGGAGGAAACCAGGTTCTATCTTCGGACCTGCAGTTGACGCAGCCTTTCACCCGTTCAGTGGATCGATAAAAATGAGTACCAAGAGTGCTTGAACACTTAGGGTTCCGAGCTTGACTGACCACCCAACTGTTGAACTTAGGCTCTTGCACTGCAGAATCAAATCAATAAAATTGGGATGGCTTTGGCCCTCCACAGGCTGTCACGCCATTGAGCCTGAGTTTGCAAAATATGTACGATAATTTTTAAGTATGTCCTGTATTAATTTTCTGTCTTGGGTTAGTCATTTGTACTACATGAATACAGATTCCAGGCAACTTAAAATTACAAGGAAGCGCCTTAATAGTTGAGATGGTAGGTACTTTATTTACGTCGCATTAGAGCTGCACAATGGGTTACTGGCGACTGTCTGGGGAAACATCGCTGAGGATGATCCGAAGACATATCATCGCAATTTTGATCCTCTGCAGAGGGGATGGCTCCCCTCTGTAGAGCACTTTGCAGGGCACTCGGAATTCGAGCACTTTACGGTAGAACAGTTTAGCAAGGACTGATACCGCGCACCCTCGGTCCCTACGCAGGCTGACCAAAGTGGTCACCCACCCGCTTACTGACCACAGCCAGTGATGCTTGACTTCGGTGTTCCACTGGGAACGGTGTCTTTATGATCTGTCCACTGCGGGGCTGATAGTTGAGAATATTAAACATTAAAAAATTGTTGAAATATTTCAAGGAAAGTACTTAGGAATTTTTAAATTTGAAGTTTTTCTTTCAATAACAGGGAATTTTGTTTCACTACTGTATTTTTATTCAAAAGCGAACCTTTTATAGAAGTAAGATTACTTTATTTATACACTATGTGCTATTAGTGATGGTGTGGGAAGTATCACTGAGGATGAACAGAAGACATGCCATCGCAATTTTTATCTGCTGCAGAGGGGATGGCTCCCCTCTTTAATAGTTCGATGATCTGTGAGCGAAATAGACAACTTTACGGCAGAACAGTATAACGAGGACCGATACCGTACACCCTCATTCCCTTCACAGATAGATCAAGTGTTCACCCACCCGCGACTTCTGTGATCTACTGGGAACAGTTTTTACCTTTTTGAGGAGTTCTGAAATCTCTGAACTTTTCCAAAAATGTTTTTTTTTTTAAATATTATTATCATTATTGTTATTCTTAGTTTTTCTTAAAATTCATCGTATTTCAGCATTGTAAATTACGAATTTTTAAACTAAACACAGCTACTAATACATAAATTTGTGTAACATACTGCGTTCACAAATTTTCAAATTTAAATCACGTTTTTAACCCTTTGACGCAGAATTTGTATTAAAAAAAATTTTTATGCTTTTTTTATTATTTTGTAAATTTAGGTNCTACGCAGACTGATCCAAGTGGTCACCCACCCGCACACTGACCGTAGCCAGTGAAGCTTGACTTCGGTGATCTGCTGGGAACCGTGTCTTAACGATCAATCCACCGCGGGACCAATAATTTTTGATTATGAAATACAACATGAAACACTGGTGACTTTTTCTGCGTTAAAGGTAAAATCTTCCAAACTATAATTTTTAAAATTGACACTTATTTAGATTTATGAGAGATAGTAATTCATCCCTGAAATTTCTTTAATTTACAAAATCAATTATTGATAAATATTTGAATATAAATGAAAAAAATTCTTTTTTTTCTTCTTCTTTTTTTTTTTTTGGATATGATATTCTTTATAATTTATAATGTTGCTTTTTTTGGATTTCAGATTTTAGTACAAATATAATTCCGATAATCTAACAGATTTTTTTTTAGTTACTATTAGACGGTATTTTATAATTAAAAAATAGCAAAATATGTTTTTGCTTGTGATTATAGTCAGAAAAAAAAATATCTAAGAGGGACACCAGTATCCAATCTGCATCAAAGGGTTGAGAAGCCTTACTTTTCAACCCTTTTTCACACAATTTTTATATTTTCAAATATTGATATGCAATCGAATTATTGAGTTTATTCCTCTGGTTTCGAATTCTTTTATTAGCTCAGAAAGTCACTTTTGTGAGTAAAAAATGAAACAATAAACTTTTAAAGCTTCATTTAGCAAAACTTCTACATCTCAGTATAAAGAATTTGATTATTTATAATTTCTTAAAAAACCATGATTTCCTTGAAGTGTGATGGAAAAAATTGAATTTCGGAAATCATTTCAATGCTTTGTTTTAAACACAATAAAATGTAAAAATAATAATAAATAAATGAAGTAAAAA
The DNA here is from genome assembly GCF_043381705.1 of Parasteatoda tepidariorum. Classification (NCBI taxonomy): domain Eukaryota; kingdom Metazoa; phylum Arthropoda; class Arachnida; order Araneae; family Theridiidae; genus Parasteatoda; species Parasteatoda tepidariorum. The sequence continues at coordinate 4,996,203 of NC_092215.1, forward strand.
TTAATAGAATAACAGCAAAAAAATAAAGAAAAGAATAAAGTTTGAAAAAATTTGGTTTGGTATCCAAAGTATTCTGATAAATTGTTGCTTTCTGATTTCAAAATTATATTTTGTTTCAGATCTTTTGTTTCAGATCTCAAATGTAAAAAGTGGGTAATTTTTTTATTGCATTCTTGCTTAAATAAAGAATTTTTTTTTTTTTTTTTTGCATTACGTAATTTATAATTTTTAGTTACATATAAAGTTATTTTAGGCGTGTCTATGAACAAATAATAAATTAAATGTATTAGATCTTCTTAGAAATAATGTAAAACCTTAGCTACTTGTTCATTTGCGTTAAATGCAAGTAATTAAAAAATGTTTTAATGAAGTATAAAATTCTGTGAAATGATTAAAATATTTTCACGAGGCTCTAAAATTATCCAAGATTTTTGTTTCTTGAAAAATCACGTCTGAATACAGTTTTAAAATTAATTAAATTGATCTACACGAGTTATTCAAAAATATAAATTTTCGATTGCAAAAAGAAGAAAAATTACACCTTAAATAATATATAGCAACGAGATTTAAAAAAACAATGTAAAAAGAAATACTGAGCTTGTTTTTTTTCCAATAATAATAATACTTATTCTTGTCAGATAGGTATTCATAATTCTCTAATCTCTATTTCTCAAATTATTTTGATTGAAAGTTACATTATACAAATTTCTTTAAAATTTTTAACTAATCGTCTAATAACTTTAACATTTCACTATAATATTTATTTTTAATATTTAATATAGGCATACGGATTTTTGAATATAAAATAAACAAACATTCCACCAAGTATAAAAAAGTAATTACTTACGTGAACAGCACATTTGTTTACCAAAAGCTCTAACCATTCAGTGTAACTCTCAATAGGTGCTTCTTCTTCCAACAGAGATTCAAATTCTTTACCAACTAAAACACGAAGAAATGAATTTAAAAAAGGAATATTCTTGACATCCATCCGCTAAATGTTCTGAAAGTGGATGTAGTGGGTTTATTTATTTATTTATTGGTATAACACATACGGCAGGTATTTTATTTACGTTGCACTAGAGTTGCACAATGGGCTATTGACAACGCTCTGGGAAACTTCGCTTAGGATGCAACACGGAGGCCGAAGTCAAGCATCACTGGCTGCGGTCAGTGTGCGGGTNCAACGCTCTGGGAAACTTCGCTTAGGATGAAACACGGAGGCTTATAAATCTTTGTCAAGTAGAAGAACATATAGCACAATACGACAGCACGAAGACACATGCAGGGTAACAACAGGATTCGAACCCATAACCTCCACGCTACTTACAGCGTTTAGCGAGCGATACCGCTTCGTCATTGAAGCCCCTAGTGGGTTTAATTAATTAATTTTTCATTTATTGATATACATACATGCAGGCTAGTGTGCGCAGTTACATTAGTACGGCTTATAAGCTTTTGTCAAGTAGGAAGACACATAATACAATTCAGAGTTGTTGTAGTTCATTTATGTTGCACTAGAGCTGTACAATGGGCTATTGGCGGCGGTCTGGGAAACATCCCTGAGGATGATCCGAAGACATGCCATCACAATTTTGATCCACTGCAGAGGGGATAGCACCCCCTCTTCGGTAGCCCGACGACCTGCACACGAAGTCGAGCACTTTACGGTAGAACTGTTTAACGAGAACCAATACCGCATATCCTTGGTCCCTACTTAGACTGATCCAAGAGGTCACCCACCCGCACACTGACAGCAGCCAGTGATGCATGACATCGGTGATCTGCTGGGAACCGTGTCCTGATGATCAGTCCACTGCGGGACAATACAATTCAGAGAAGATGTTGTTGTTGATTTACGTCGCACTAGAGCTGCACAATGGGCTATTGGCGATGGTCTGGGAAACATCCCGGAGGATGATCCGAAGACATGCCATCACAATTTTGATCCTCTGCAGAAGGGATGGCACCCCCGCTTCGGTAGAATTCAGAGAAGAACAGCATAAAGATACAACCAGGATTAGAGCGGGATTCGAACCAGCTACCTCCACGCTACAGAGCATTTGGCGGGTAAGACTGGCGGGCTTAAATACCGCCTGGATGTATTTTTGTGCTGGCTTTCTCTACTTTGTGCTGCTATCTGTCCAATACGAACAGTGAGTCGTGGCTCAGGGAATGGAGTGTTCGCCTTCCAATGAGGTGAACCGGGTTTGAATATCAGCGATGGATGATCGATACGAATTTCGCATGCACTGACCTCAGTGCTGACGTAAAATATCCCCAGTGGTAGACGGATCATGGGCTAGAGTCTCCATGCCGTGAGGCTAACCGTGGGAGGTTTCCGTGGTTTTTCTCTCCATGTAACACGAATGCTGGTTAGTTCCATCAAAAAGTCTTCCATGAAGACAAATTTCTCCCAATACTTGATCCAGGAGTTCCCTTGTCTTCTGGATTGTGTTCAAACAAGCAAGGCTACGAAGTTGAACAGCAGTAATCGTAAACCCAAAAAATTGTTTCGGCTGTTCAACCACGGTTATAAAACAAAAAATTAAACTATGAATAGTTTATAAGCCATTCTTTGTACACCAGTCCACATGTTTATTTAATTATTGTTGCACAAATTATTATAAAGATGACTAATAAGTCATTGTTAAGTTGTAGAAGAAATAGCTCAAATTAGAGAATGACTGAGATCTGTAGCGTGGAGATAGTGAGTTTGAATCTCGTCGCAACAGTAGATGTCACTGTATGATGTTCTTCTCTACCTTGTACTATCTGTTCCTTAACTTAACAATGACTTTTAGGCTATTTTGTACTAAGCATACATGCCTGCATATGACATGTATAATAGTAAGATCAGAAACAGAAAGATTTAAAGTTTTGCCTCTCAGTGCAAAACGTGCTTTTTTAATAGTAAGTGGAAGTGTTTATTTATTCTCACACATGCATATACAAGCTTGTGAGCTCATTACAAAGACGGCTTATAAGCTCTTGTCAAGTTGAAGAGCAGATAGCACAAATTAGAGAAGAACATCACAAAGATGTACACTAAGATACGGTGGAATTCCAACAAGCTGCAAAGCGTTTAGCGGATCGGTGAGACCGCTCGGCCCTCTAAGCAGAAGTGGCATACACTCTAGAATATAAAAGAGAAGATCTGTGGTTCGTTTCTTGAAATCACTTATGAATATTAGCGATCACAACGAACAGTATGCAAGCGCAAAATTGTTGTAAATCCTAGTATTACAGTTAAAAAAACTTGTATGCCAACGTGCAATTGAAAAAACAGCGGAAGTGCTTTAGCACTTATGTTGTTTTTCCAATCACACGGCAGTACGCTTTTCGCTAGTAAGTTTCGCTTGTAAGTTTCTTCATTGACTTCGGGGCACGATATGACAACCTTCTCTGTCGTCTAATACAGTTTCACTTTGGTTAGGAACGTTACAACGGGCTGTTTTTTAAATAAAAATGCTTTCAGAAAATAAAATGTAAGCACAAAATGGAACATTTTCATTTTATACACGTTTATATTTTTAAATAAATATGTAATCATCCTTGTTGTTAACAATCTTTTGCCATTTAAAAATTAATTTAAATTTTTTAAACAATTTTTCTCGAGATCGCATTTAAGGCATCATCCGAATTGTTACAAAATGGTCCAGGGATCCGAAAAATTGAAATTGTCATCACATTCTTGTGGAATAATTTGTTGAATAATTTCATCCGAACAATTGGAATTGTCATGTCATAACAATTGTCATAAGTCTAAACTATCTCACGTATCACGTTATATAATTTTTGATTAATTTATTTAAAAAAAAATGTTTTTAACAAAACCTTGCTACAGTAAAGATAACCTTCCCAACATAATTGCTCAAATTTTACAATAATAGGCCATGATAGCACAGTCATTAAAGAATCGGACTCCAATCCGGAGGGATCGGGGTCCGATCCTCGACTCCGCAAAGATTCACCGAGTACATGCGATTAACGCGCTCGTAAAGTCTGTGAAATCGAAAGTTAGTTGATCGCTGAACAGTATTAAGGGTACAGGGATCTGGTGAAAATTTCCTTCCCCTTCAGATCTATGTCTAAAATAAAGACGTAGCCTCACGAATGAGTGGTGCTGCCATCTATCCGTGTGATTCAGTACTTTCAATCTTGCGGTGTTCTTTTGTCATACGAAAGGCGCACATTCCTGACCTAATTCGCGAAAGGCCAATGGCTGGTGAGCTTGGCCCATCGAAGAGTTATTTAAAATAACAGTGCATAATTAGGCATTAGCATATCAACTTAGTTAAATACATTGTTATGGATTTTAAAGATTTAAACATAGTTTTTTTAAGTAGGTAACATTATTTATTAATAACTCAACATTATTATGAAAAAGGAATAATAAGCAAAACTTACGTTTCAGAATTAACTGACAGGTTGTGGCACTATGTTCTGTACTAAAAAGCGTTTCTCGGCAAATTGCATCCAAATCCAATTGTCTCCAGTCATGTAACATCTGCGATGTTATATCGCTGTTATGGACAACCATTCTAGATGCTTGGGCTAGATGATTCAAAGACATTTGTCTTCTAAGCGTATGAGAAAACCTATTCGCCACTAAAAAACAATTTGATTAGAACTTCGATTTATTTTGTGTAAGTCTTAGGCTAATTGAATAATACTGGGGAACAAATTTCTTGTTGTATTAACCCCTTAACGCACAGATTTTTTTTAAAAAAACGGCCCAAAAAATCACTTTTTTTAATGTAAAAAAAACACATTTTAGAACATTGTCTTTTCTTTTAGTAGACAATTTTGATATACTGCGCTTTCGTTCCATGGAAAAAGTCTATATTCAGAGATGCCAACTGCTCCGGACACGCCAAAATAATTAAAAAAAATTGGTAAATTTTGCAAATATTTGACTATTTTTGCTAGCTTTTTAAAAGATATAGCATGACATAAGTACTATAAAGTGGTGAATTATATAAACCTACAAATTATTTCGAAATAGTGGTGGATAAAAATCTACTAAATTGAATTTATTAAACCAAGAATCACAATTGATAAACTACCACTTTAAAATATATATTTGCAAGTTAGCATCTCTGTATATTTTATTCTTGAATAAATAAGTGTATGATAAATATCGTAATGATAATGTAATGTAAATAATGTAAATGATAATGTAATGATCCCATGTAAATGAAAAATATCAATAAAACGATTGTTTTTCTTAGCTTTCACATTGTTACTTTCAGTTCTCGATTATGTATAGTCGAGTGTGAAAAATTATAGCAGCATAAAATACAACGCCGCTCGAATTATCTCGAGTGTGCACAGTTTGGCCTGCTTAGCGCTCTCAAATTAACTCGAGCGCACAAGTTAAGGGGGTAAAACAAATACTTAATCTTGCTTAATTCGGGTGTAGGAAAGCTACAGGTTTTTTTTTTTTTTTTTTTTTTTTTTTTTTTTTTTTTGAAAATGGCATTTTTAATCAATTTTTGTCAGAAAGTACAAGTTTAAAAACGTTATATAGAGCAAATAATAGCATAAATGGTGCGACAAGCTTCTAGCGGAGTTAGGGTACACCATCAAGATTAAAATGGTATAGGAACTGGAAATGTGATCACACGCGGCTAGTGACGCTTTACTATTATGACCTCTGCAGAAACACATGAGGAAATAGTTCATAATAGGGAAGTGACCTCAAGCGGCGTATGACGACATCTTCTGGCATGAGTTCGTATGCAGTTTTAATCCTGATTATATGTCTTAACTCTCCTAGATGTTTGTCGCCTAAATTATGCGACCCCCTGCTATATGTGACGTTTTTAAACATGTAGATTTCGACAGAAAATAGACTAAAATAGTATTTAAAAAAGCCGTAGCTAGGAGAAAGAAACCGATTGCAGATTTTCAATCAGCGACGTGAAATAATCAAGATCAGTTAAAATTCTAATGGGACAGAAAAATTATTCCCCAGAGTTATCAGCCTGTTAGCAAAGAGTCGTCGTTATTTTGCGATACGACAGGCTAATTTGAAAGAAGTCCAGTACTTTCTACTCAGTCTGATACTTTTTAGGCTTATTGAAATAAACTCATTTAGCTTTAGGCTTATTAAAAATATACAATTTATTCATTATCCTTTATCAATTTGATTGTATTATATATTGCTAAATTTCAAGCAATTTGCAATAAACACGGAATAGAGAAGGCTTATTTTATTTTATTTCAAAACCGGGCCTGGACAGCCGATCCATTCATAGATTTATGACTTCCAGTGTTCAACTCCTTAGCCTTGTAATTTTGAACCCAACCCAGAAGAAGAATGAATTTCCTGGGTCACGCAGTAATATAAACTAGCGTTTGCGGAAGTCTCTTTGATGGAACTAACGCGCATTTACGTTGCATGGAGAAGAAAATCTTGAAAACCTCCCACGGCTAGCCCGACAGCAAGAAGATTCTAACTCATTATCCTTCTACAGCAGAGGATATTTTAGGTTAGCATTGATGTCGGTATGAGCTAGGAGTGGAGTTCGTATCAATCAGCCATCACTGGGATTCGAACCTTGGTCACCTCCTTAGGTTCTCTGAGTCACCGAGGCACAGTGAAGTTTTATTGAAAAAAGCCTTAAGTATAGGCTTATTGCAATAAGCCTAAGAAAATTCAATCTGATTGAGTAATTATGCGTACATTTTAAAATTAACCAAAAAGCATTCAAGCTGATTATAATAAGCCAGAAAACATCAGACAAATTGGAAAATACTGTTTCATCAGTAACAGATTAGAAATCAGTTAGATTAGAAATTAGACTTCTTCAATTAGCCAAGTGCATTGTAAATTGCCAACGATATTTGCAAAGAGCTGGGATTTTCAATTAGCCAATTACATTTATGAAGAGATTATTTGAATAATTAAATATTCTTACTTTCTAGCTTTACAATTTTAAGGTTGTCCGGTAGATGGGAAATGGATGATTTCAACCAACAGTCAAGCTCTTCGGCAAATTTACGAACGACTTTTGTTAAACTGTTAAAAGAAATGCTCTATTATACGTTCAATTATTAATTTCAAAAATAAATTTTAAAATATAATATATCAGAAACATTGAAAGCAATACTGTAATAATCATTATATCTATTGCTATATAAATATTTCCACATTTCGCTGTAAGGAAAACATCAAAGAGTTGTTTTAATGTTATATTGGAATAGAAAATTCAAATTTATTTCACGGAATTTGAGGAAATACCAGCTAAAAATAACAATTTTACTTATTTTTATTTTTTCATTTCTTTTTTACAAAATTAATTTTCTGTTTGTGTTAATTATTTTCCTCTCCGTTGCATTAGCATCGTTTATTTCATGATTAGAGTGGTCAGTGCAATTAGAGTGGTCTGTTTCAATAATAATAATCCTTAGAATATCCTTAGCATAATAATAATCCTTAGCATAGCGCAAATTACTAAATCTCTTGAGAGAAAAACATCTTCTCTAAAGTTCTATAATTGAAAATTGATTATAAATATTCTTAACCTAGGATGATTGAAACGATGGTAAAATATAATTGTGAAAATGACCCTAGTTCACCTAAGAAACGAACGATGTCGAAAATGGCTTTGTTTTCCTTATAGAAACTTTTAGATTGCTATAGTTTGTCTAAAGTAAGAACTCCCCTAGCCATTCGTCTGAACCCGTGGCGGTAACTGTGGTAACGAGGTATAACTATTTCAAGTAGGGGTGTGGGGTCATTGTTTAGGACAAGTTTTGGGTCTGGTCGGCGAGAGAAAGGTAATTTTTTTATTCGGTCTATTATGTTAGCCCTAGAGTGAAGTGAAACTCCCCTTCCTGAAATGCGTTATTCTTGTTTCCGTAGCGTAGCAGCAGACGGCCTCAGACTATGTGGCCGGGGAAGATCTTACCGTAGACAAACTATATAGGTAGCTTCATCCTTTTTGCTTACTTAGCTATTCGATTCTATGGCGTTCCGTCACTCCTAAGCTTCATCAGGCAATCACACTGGTTTTAATGTTTTATATTTTTCATACTGGTGGTTAAACAGGTATTTATAGCTGATTTGTTTAAACCCATCTTTAATATTAATTTTCATGCCCCATGTGCAAATAACCCATGTGCATACATGCCTTTTTGAGTTCATTAGCATATTCCAAAAATACACAATAAGGGATATGATTACCGAACACCTTGCAGTAAAATGTCGGTGTAACTATTTGGGAAGAACACACAGTGGTTATGATGATTTGGAGGGTAAATTTTGCAAATAGTTTCTTTGATTAAGAATTTATTAACATAGTTTTGATTAAGAACCTTTTTTATATTGTATTGGGTGCAAAACTTTAAATAGTACTTAATAAACGTAGAGCTTATTCTTATTGTATATTACTTCAACCGCTTCACTTAACAATTAAAAAAAATGCAAAAAATCAACATATTTTTTTATTTCATTAATACTTATTAATATTAAATACAAGGAACTGAAATAAAACATAATACACAAGCTCTAAGTTGAAATTGTAATTTTTTCACGTTTAAAAAATATTTAATTTATACCATCAGTTTACCATCCCAAATTATCTCGGACAAATGAAAAAAAGTTATATATTAGTCTTTGTATATGTTCACATCTTCATAATCTGAAAAATCATATGCACTACTTTCACATTCGCTCGTGAACGCCATTTTTTTACTCTTTTTTCTATGGAAATTCATAAACCATCTTATATACATTTGTACAAAATGCGTCTGCAGTCCCACAAATAGAAAAACTTCCAATCACAGCAGATTATTACTATTTTTTGAACTCTGCCATGCCCGAGTTTACTCGGGATGATAAATATTTGCATCATATACATACCCGAGTTTACTCGGGATGATAAATATTTGCAATATATACATACCCGAGTTTACTCGGGATGATAAATATTTGCAATATATACATACCCGAGTTTACTCGGGATAATAAATATTTGCAATATATGCATACCCGAGTTTACTCGGAATAAATATTTGCAATATATACATACCCGAGTTTACTCGGGATGATAAATATTTGCAATATATACATACCCGAGTTAACTCGGGATAATCAGGGAAATGGTGAATATATGTTGATTAAATTACACTTTTTAATCAATGTCGATTGTTTTATTCGTTTGTAGGTGCAAATTGATCACTTTGTTCGACCCGGAATTACATATAAAAGGCGAGACGTCGCCTAATCCACTTATGGAGAGCCGACGATCATGAGTTTGATCTTGGAAGTCGACTAAATAACCGGCGTGTATACGCACCAAGGTTCACATTAAATCTGAAAATTCCCTCGTCGGTTGTGGTGTTAAAGTTCTGAGAGGGGGCTACCAGCTCAGGCGCCATGATCACGAGGTATTAAGAGGACAAATTGCGCGGTATTTCCTGCCATGGCAGTTAAGAGATTGAGTCCCGAGAAACGAGGCTAGGTGCTTGGCCATAATCGGGTGGTATGTGTGTATATATATATATATACATAAAGGGCGTTATTTTGAGAACATCCTGTGAAATAAATATTGATTTAACTGACCTTTCTGGCACAGTATGTAGCATGGAAGGCAGCAGGGCGTTTGAAATAGTTCTATAGAGAATACAATCACAGACACCGACTAAATTGACGAGAGCATTCGATTCTAAAATGGGTAAAAGATGAGAAGGAATACCCTGCCAAAAATGGAGTAGAAAACTTTGAACCTAGAATAAAAATCATAAGTAATATAATGAGAACACTTTGATAAGTTTTGATCAAATAACTGAATTAACAAGTTTGGAATTTGTAGTTTTAATTTCACTTTTTTTCCCTACTTTACCATAAGTTTAGAATTTGAAAGGACGCTATACTGCGGAAGAAAATTTTCGTCGCAAATTCTCTTTGTCCTTTATTACTAATTTAAAAGAAAGAAAAAGAAAGTTCAGGCACACCTAAAGTTTGAAAATAATAAGTAAAATTTTAAAGTAGCTGTTAAATAACCTTGAGAAATTATGAAACTAGTAAGGGGCCTTCAAGAATCTAAATCCACTGGGGAAATCCACATTTTTATGTTTGTTTTGATTTCGTAGCTTAAAGTATCGTATGCACAAGAAGTTTATCATATTTAAGGTCAGTATTTCGAATCATTACAATTGAATCTTAGTACGTTAAATTTAATCGAGAACAAAAGTTATTTAGTTGTTCTCTTTTTCATTTCGTACACTTTACACTATACGAAATAAAAAATGTAAAAACCAGAATAACTTATTATGATCTAAACATTTGATTTTCATGTACTAAGGGGTGACATAATGTTCCGAGACGAGAACCTTAAAAATGCTAATTAATTAGAGCAAACGATATTTTAATCTTAAAAAAAAAAAAAAAAAAAAAAAATTCGATTCAAAAACGTACTTTCTTTGAATAATCATACTTTTTTACGAGAGATACGCGGGGGTCTCAAAAAGGGGTGTGCGTGTGTATGGGGGGTGGGGCAGTCGCTATGAAGAAAATTTACTTTCCATACTTTTGATAGTCCTTAATGGTAATTTTACCTTTTGCATATTTACTCATATTTCTGGAATTATTTGAGCAATTATAAAAAATGCATACAGTAATAATATTAGCTTATCCAAACGTATTTTAAAAATATTTTTAATAGTAGTTTATGATATTATTTTCTATTATTCAATTAATTAATAATCGAAGAACTTTTCCTTTATAAGGTATAAAAATTCTTACATTATTTTACAATATGCAGTTTTAAATGAAAAGATTGATAAAAGTAATCGATAAATGAAGGAAAATATCGAGAAATGAAAGAAATCGAATGAATAGTCCTCGAGAAAGAAAATTTATATATACCGACTTTTTCACTGTTCTATTACTCAAAAACTCTATGACTTGTTTTTACCAAATTCTGGTTTTGGTGTTCAGCGCCGGTACGGGATCACTAGATGAAACACAATGAGGTTTTCAATTACTTTTGAAAATTCAATTTCAAATTTTCAATTTAATCAATCATTTTCGCAAAAGGTATAAATTTGAAGAAAGCGTTGATGGATTCTTCCAATTTCTCTCTTCAGTTTTGAGAGAGATCTATTTATTTTTGATTCGTGCGTCGACGCTTCGTTTCTATTAGCTACCTTTTTCATTAATAACTACACTATCTGGAAGAAAGTGACGGGACAACTGTAAAGTTTGGTGGAGGAGGATTGATGGTATGGGCCTGTTTCTCTTGGTATGGGACTAGCCCACTGGTGAAGGTTGATGGTATGATGAATGCCGATGGATACTGTGATATTCTCGACAATCATGTCCTTCCTACCTTGTGGGCAACGTACGGTATGGATGATTGATTGTATCAGGACGACAACGCAAGATCCCATGTTGCAAAGAGGACTCTTGATTGGTATGTGAACAACAACGTTAAACGCATGGAGTGGCCGGCGCAGAGCCCTGATCTTAACCCAATTGAACATCTCTGGGACGAATTGGACCGTCGGTTGAGGGCCTGCACCCCACTCCCCAAAAGCAAGCATGAACTATGGAACTTCCTGTTAAACATTTGGAAGGAAATTCCTCTTGCCACAATGGCTTATTTAGTGGAAAGCATGCCCAGAAGAGTTGCAGCTGTGATCGCAGCCAAAGGAGGCCCTACCTCCCATTAATTTTAATAAATATGGGTTTATATCGTTATAGTGTCGTGTCCCGTCACTTTCTTCCAGATAGTGTATANATTTTTAATAGTAGTTTATGATATTATTTTCTATTATTCAATTAATTAATAATCGAAAAACTTTTCCTTTATAAGGCATAAAAATTCTTACATTATTTTACACTATGCAGTTTCAAATGAAAAGATCGATAAAAGAAATCGATGAGTGAAGGAAAAATATCGAGAAATGAAAGAAATCGAATGAATAGTCCTCGAGAAAGAAAATTTATATATACCGACTTTTTCACTGTTCTATTACTCAAAAACTCTATGACTTGTTTTACCAAATTCTGGTTTTGGTGTTCGGCGCCGGTACGTGATCTCATCACTAGATGAAACACAATGAGGTTTTCAATTACTTTTGAAAATTCAATTTCAAATTTTCAATTTAATCAATCAATTTCGCAAATTCGAGTTGATGGATTCTTCCAATTTCTCTCTTCAGTTTTGAGAGAGATCTATTTATTTTTGATTCGTGCGTCGACGCTTCGTTTCTATTAGCTACCTTTTTCATTAATAACTATATAGGCTGACAATAATAGCATTTTAAAACTAGGGAGATAAGCAGAAGTCTATACTTTTTAAATTTTTTTACTCGGTTATTATTATTTTTCTAGTTTATTTATTGAATAAACGTTTCTACAGAAAATGCAATTTGTTAGCTTTTAAAATAAATGGAACTATGTGAAAAATTGCAATTAAAAGCAATGGAGCAGGTATTAAAAAATTGTTACTCAACAATTTTTTAAAACAAAGAAGATTTTTTTTGTTTACAGAAAAATAATTTCGATGAGTTAAAGTTAAATTTGTACTTATAATTAATAAAAATTATCCTCACAGAAAAATAACTGTTTTTCTTACCTCATCAAAGCTACCTCTAATTATAGTGTCAAGAAGCCTTTGACAATGTGTTCGATACATCATCAGGAATGTGCTCATCTGCAAAATAGTTCATAACTTTAATTTAAGTATTTTTTTTAAATTAAAAATTATATCCCATTATTCTTTTTATGCACATGCAACAGTAAAACAATTTCAAATTTTAAAAATTTAATTTTCTGGTATGGAAAAGCTACTTCTAAAATCTGATAATCTATAGCTGTTAATTAATTTGCAAAATAGGATATACTAATTAATTTGTATACTTTTAATTTTGAAAAATCTTTCAAGGGGCAACTTTTTTTATTACATTTTACTTCCTTCCCACAATTCCTTCTGCTACATTTTACTTCCTTATTTGAATCAAAATAAAGTATCTCTGAAACCTAACTTCTCACTAAAAAAATATTTGCATCTCTCATTAAATGTTTTTAATAAAATTTCATAAATTAAATAAAGTATTTTTATGTCGGATTTAAAAACTTGGTAGAAAATTTTGTAATATGAGATAAATATTATTTTATTGAGTTAAAACTACTCAAATTAAAATACAAAACTCATAAGAAATTGAATCATAAGATCCTTTGAAATCGTACTTTAAAAAAAGAAAACAAAAAGGAGGATAAGGAAAAAAAACAGTACTTATTGATTAGCATTAGTACTTTATTGAGTTTAAAATATTCAAATAAAAAGGAAAAACACAAAGATAAAAACTGCGCCTTGAAAAGAAAAGAAAAAAAAAGGGTGATAAGGAAAAAATTTCGTCTTTATTGATAAAAATTAGCACTTTATTTGGCTACAAATATTCAAATTAAAATACAAAAATCAAAAGAAATTAAATGATTAGATCCCTTAAAATTGTTCCATAAAAATAAAAGAATAAAAAAAGGGGGTGGGATAAGAAGAAAAAAAGTTGAAAGAAATAAAATGGCTCTCAATTGTGAGATTAAACTCCGAAGGGTCGCAAAATAAAATCCTTAGAAAAGGACCCAACAATCTTCTTGCTGATCTTGTTAACAGTCCTGCTAGTCCAGACAATAGAGCTAAAAAACAGACGGAAAAATTGGTGGATTTTTTTTTGGGGGGGGGGGGNAGGGATCCGCATTTCGTGACCAAAATTTTTTCCGTTAAAATTGTTCTCCCCCCCCCCCAAGAAAAACCTGTAAAATCAAGTAATTTGCATCTAATGTTTTTATAGTTTAAGATGGAAAATTTCTAATGGCATATTTGAAAACTAGAAGAAATTACCTACCAATTCGATACTTACAGTGTAATCGTAGGGTAATAAATGAAAGAATAATGAGTGTGGGAATAATGACTTTATCAAAATATAGTTAATTGCAGATAAAAAAGTTGAAATGCTATATCAGAAATTAGCTCAATCAAACAAAAATTCATTTTCATTTTTATTTATTTATTAAATTTTTAATCTTTGTCTTAGACACCAAAGCGTTTTGTGTTGTATTAAAACCTATTTACAGCTGCAACAAATCTATAGCAAGGCGTTTATTTTATTTCTAATGTTATTTAAAATTATTTTCTTTGTACTAATTATGGTATTAATTGAAACTAATGGTTTTTGATTTGATTTATCGCTTTTCATTCGCGAAATTAGATGGATAAAAATTTGGATTTAATTTTTCATTCGCTTTTGGTTTTAGGATAAAACAAGAGATGGCGCTCTTTAAATCAAGAACTTATTTCTCTTCAAGTTTTTTTTTAACCCTTCGATAAGAATTTCTGATGAAAATAAAATTCAAGAATAATGAGAATCAACATTTCCCGAAGTTGCCTGTAATTCTCACATTATTCTTAGTTTTACTTTATGTTGTTCAATAACTTAATACAAATAGCAATATATGAGATATTAAGCCAATGAAAGCTACTCTTTTTTGGTTTTACGTACAAAATCCTATGTTAAAATAATGATAGGCCTTTTGTTTTAAGAACTTAAACCAAACTGCATTTTGTTTCTTATATACTCTTCCTTTTTCTTCTTTTTTCATGTTTTCCGTAAGAGATTTCCCTGTTACAGAAAACCATTCAACAATGCCAAATAATCATTTGTAAAAATTTGTGTCGAAAATGAGGAGTTTTCGGCGAAATATGGCATTAGATATTACTTTTAAATGCAAAAGTTTCTTAATCGAAGAAAAATTACCCGGTACTTTTTTTAAACCGCTTCCCTTACCACTTTTTTCGAAAAGAAAAATGCAAAAAATTAACGTATTTTTTTATTTTATTAATAAATTCAAGGAACTAAACCAAAAAAATAATACACGAGTTTCAAGTTTTTTTTTAAATTTTGTTGTGCGTAAAAATTATTTAATTTACCATCAATTTACTATCCCGGGTTATTTCGGGCAAATGAAAATAGTTAAATATTAGTCTTTGTATGATAGTTTTTAAAAAGGAACAACACAAATTGATAATTTCCAAACACTAGTGAAGTGATACGGCATTTTTGTTTATTCCTCTTTTTTTCTATGTAAATTCAGTTACCATCGTATATGCAATCGCAAAAAGTGTACAGTCCCACAATAAAACAAGGAAACTCCTAAACAAAATTTGGCAAATTTCAAAACACAACAGATTATGTTTTATTTGCTTCCTGCCGAGTAAAAACGTGATAAAACAAAACAAACTGACAAATTCTGCTACGCCCGAGTTTTCTCGGGATAATAAATATTTACAATATGTACGTAACCGAGTTAACTCGGGATAATAAATATTTGCAATATGTACACAACCGAGTTAACTCGGGATAATAAATATTTGCAATATGTACATAACCGAGTTAACTCGGGATAATAAATATTTGCAATATGTACATAACCGAGTTAACTCGGGATAATAAATATTTGCAATATGTACATAACCGAGTTCACTCGGGATAATAAACATTTGCAATATGTACATAACCGAGTTAACTCGGGATAATAAATATTTGCAATATGTACATAACCGAGCTTACTCGGGATAATCGAGGAAGTGGTTAACATCAACAGGAATGCATTAAAAAAATAACAACTACCTTTTTTTTTTGGTCCAATTGTTATACAGTCGGATTTCTGTTTAACGAGCTTCCATTTTGCGAATTTCTCTATTTCGCAAATTTTTTAGCGGAACCAAGAATATTTTGGAAATTTCTTCGTAAAATAACTTCCAAATAGCGAAGTAAATTTTCTATTTAACGAACTTCTCTTTGAGATCCACTTTCCGTATTTCCCAAAATATTTCAGAACATTTTAAACTTGTTAACGTATTTGATGGGAGAAATGATCTTGAATTGATTTTTGAAGATACTTAACTTTTAGAGAAAGCAATGAAACCCTTTTTTGTTTGCATTTCAATCGAAAAACTCAGACAAAATTAACGGATTTGAAGATTGAAAATATATGTAGCATGATACTGTAACACTGAATAATGTTTTGCTCTATTCCTGCTTTTCATGCAGATTTCTTTTATAGCTACGATTTATAAAATAAATAGTAGATGCTAGTTTACAAGATAAAAGTGTATCAACTGCTATTTTAATTATGTCAAGTATCCATGAATTTAAAACCTGTTTTGTGTCATTTAAGTATTTCAAAAGGGGATTATCTATTTAACGAATTTTCCATATAACGAACTTATTATCGGGATTTAGCGACTTCGTTAAACAGAGGTCCGACTGTATTTCAATAACGAAAGAAAGATCTTACTTTTTCAATATCTACAGAAGGAGGCAAATGAAGATCTTTGACACTAGGAAATTCAGGAAGAACTGTCCCAGCTCTAGTTCTAGTTGAATAGAGGGGAGTCTTGAAAATAATAACAATAAAAAAATTAATTTCAAACATGTATATTTTATTAAAGATTATAATTATGGTATTTAACTTACTATTTTCCATTGAGAAGTCAAACGATTAAAAATACCTCAATTATTTACAATAATAATAAACAGAAATTATGATTTTATAAAAATTAGGTCTCACCTTTTAACATGGTTATATTCCGTTATAAAGTTGGAAAAGCATTCAAAAATAAAGACTTAGGTTATATTTAATTCTTAATGACTTTTTCGCAGGTTTTTTTTTTCAAGCGCTTGCCCATATGAATTAAACGGAACCAGGATCAAATTCCACTGGTTCTTTTGCTCACTTTAATTACAGTGTTAACGTTGAATATCAATATGTATCTTGGGTTTGAGTACCGTCGATCAAATCATAGTAGTTTTTGTGGTTTTCTCTTTCATGTAACGCAGTTATGCGTAGTTTCTATTTTGTCTCGATACTTGACCACGACTGTCTTCTGAATTGGTTTAGAAATTGCAAAGCTATGGATTTTCTCATGAAAACGCCGCCTATCCGCTATGAGGAACGGCTTGTTCAATGTCAGTGATTATATAAAATATAATTTGCAAGCTGAAACAATTTCTGCGGTCTATTAGTTTGATCGCGGTACTTAGACTATTGAAATGCCAAATTAAAAAAAAAAAATTTTAATATGTAAACAAAATTGTGTTTTTATGGGAAGAGTTTCCACCAATTTATTTATGTAGCATATTACTCTACACTAAGTTTTCTGAAAGATTGTTGCACATTTCTTTCTTTATGGGTCGAGTTTTCACTGATTAATTTATGTTAATGTACTCTACACTAGGTTTGTGAAGGATTGTTGCACATTTCTCTCCTTATGGGTAAAGTTTCCACGGATTAATTCATATTACATGTGCTGTACACTAAGGTTTCTGAAAAATCGTTGCAGAGTTTTTCTTTATTCAATTTAGCGAGAGGCTATCAGATTTTCAAAATTCTCTTGTAATTTGCTGAGTGTAATTCGTATCTAGAATTTAGCTGATTAAAAAGAAAAATCAAATATATAAAAATAGGGTTCATAGATTCATTCGTATAAAATAATTACTAATTTTTTTCACTATTTTAGTGTTGTGTGTTACTATATTAGTGTTTAGTTTTCTTCTTGTGCTGAAATGCATAGCATCAAAATGTATAGCATTATGTTCATTTGTAATATATATAGTGCACAAAAGAAAAAAGAAAAAAAAAAGCGGAATAACTTTTGATCTTTTCATCAGGTTCTAGACTCATTCTTAATGGTTCGATGGGGTGCCCTCAAATTAATTAGCGCAGACGATATTTTAAGACAGACAGTACTTTTCTGGGAAATATGGTTTATCATTAGAGCGATCCAAAGTTTGGATCCCTTAATGTAAACTTAACTTTTTGCAAATTTCACCATGTCTTGAGAACTTTTAAAGGGAATCTAAATTTTTTTTCACACAAATATAAAATTCATTTATCTAAAGATAGGTCCATGCAAAAAATAAACATTAGCAAATATTTATTATTATTTTATTAAATAATAAAATAATTTTAAATTGTAAGGTACACAATTTTTTACATTATTTTAAAGTATGTAATTTTGCATGGCAAAATACAAAATTTGATCGAAATCGGTTGAATAGTTACTAAGAAATCGAATTTTAAAAATGTTACCTTTTTAAAATTTGATTTCTCAGGAACTATTCAACCAATTTCACTCAAGTTTTGTATTTCGCCTTGTAAAATTACGCATTTTAAAATGCATAAAAATTTTACACATTAAATATAATTTTTTTTCGACTATTATTGTAGAAAAATACTCAATTTTCAAAATTTCTGAAAGGCATAGACAGATGATATTTCACATAAAATAAGTTTCAGATCAAATAGCATAAAAGAGCTAAAGACCTCCCTCGCCGATAGGTCTTGCCGATAAGCTAAACGTTCCGTAGCGTGATGGTATTGGGCTCGATTCCCGCCGTAATCCTCGATATATTTTTTTTTTGCTTCTTTCTAATTTGTGCTATCTTTTCGTCATTTTGACAAGAGCTTATGTGCTTATATATGCATGTGTAACATTACATAACATAGAGCCGCGATGGCTCAGGGGATAGAGCATTCGCCTTCCTATGAGATAAACCGGGTTCGAATCCCAATGATGGTCGGTCGATACGAATCCGCATCCGGCTTGCACTGACCACAGTGCTAACGTGAACTATCCTTAGTGGTAGACGGATCATGGGTTGGAGTCCCTTTGCCGTCAGGCTAACCGTGGGAGGTTCTCGTGGTCTTCCTCTCTCCATGTAACGCAAATGCGTGTTACTTGCATCGAAAAGTCCTCCACGGAGGCAAATTTGCCCCGATACTTGATCAAGGAGTTCTCTTGTCTTCTGGATTGGGTTCAAAATTACAAGGCTGCGGAGTTGAACATTAGTAGTCTTAAACCCCTCCAAAAATTGGGTCGGTTGTTCTACGACGGTTATAAAATAAAATAAATAACAGAAAAAAGATATAAGAGTAGGTTTTAATTCGCGATCAACTTATAGTTGAAATAGCAATTAGAAATAGCGAAAAACTGTAATAAAAAGTAAAACTTCAGGTACAAGTTTAAATTGATGGAATAAATGTGTAATTAGGCTTGTTGAACCCTGAACACTGCACAATCTCAACGTTTGAAAATCAAAAGTAAGGTGAGATATGTAGATGGTAGTATACTTTTCGCTAAGGAATCCATTATTTGGCTATTAATATCTATAAAATATTGCCAAACTTCTTATCCTAAGGGATACAAGCGATTATGAAAAACAATAAAGACTATTTAATAAGGATAAAAGATAGTAGCAACCATGTAACGCTTTTCGAATGTTTTGTAAGATATTAGACAGTTGTATAGAGAATCTCTAAATATAGAACAGATTATCGTTCTCATGTCAAGGTTGCTAAAACATTTTCTTTAACCATTATATTTCTCGAAAAGAAAATTTATTGAAGCATCAAATTGATTTTTAAATTATAGAAAATAAGTTACGCTTATTTTTGCATGACATATGTCTAAACTTAATGTTATCGCAAAAGGATAACTTAGAGCTATATCAATCTAAACGAGACATCTTAATTTAAATAAAATAAATAAATTCAAAATAAAAAATTTCATATTTTAGACAGTTAGAAAAATTCTCAAATATCTCTTATTTATTTCGAGCGGGGTTAGAGATTAATTCAAAAAATCGCGTGGAGACATTGAAAAAAAAATTACCATTTTTTATATGACAGATAAATTACACCGGAGGGCATTTTTCTTAAAAAATAAATGAAGTGATTTATATGTCATTAAAAAACTAATTTGTCAGGAAAAATAATTTTCCGATTACCATATTTTTAATATATTTTTGACTTATATCAAAAATACTGATAAAAGCCATTACACTGAATTTATTATTGATTCTATTTTCCACATGTGAACACGGAGCTCCACATTCCTGAATGTCACTAACATTAAAAATAAGTAATCGAGCGTATTAATTGAATTGGATTAAATTCAAAGATCTGAACTCACCTGTTTATTGGCATCCCTCCTAGGCTCGCAACTGAAAAAGAGTAATTCAATGTGTACTTCCCTTTATTTTCTATTCAATTTGAATTAATATGTCGGCATAAAGGAAAAAGTCATAATGACATGCCAGGGAAAGGAACGATAAATCCATGGCAACTCAAACCCAACCCTCCTAAGTGCTTTCTTCGATAGAATATTTTTTTTTTTGATGATGATCGTTCGTTTCCCGGACATGTTAGATCATGCACGAAGCATTTTTCAAGACAACGAATTCTTAGCTTACCCAATAGCTCCTTTCTTTGAAAATGAAACTTGGAAATAGGCAGAATTCTCTCGGATAGCTATTCCGTAATAGTGATACCTATGAAAAAAAAATAGGATGAATTATTTGAGGATAGTTCGATCTTTCGCTTGAATAAATATAAAAATGAGATTTATTGTACCTAGACTGTCCTCTTGTTCCTAATCTTCGTGTAGTCAGAGTTGGAAATTGTTGTCGGATAATCTGAAAATATAAAGAAATAGTTTAATATTTCTGAGAATTACGTGAATAACTATTTAAAGGATTTAATTTAAATGTTTTTAAAAATATAAAAAATCATAACGTGATCTAGATTTTAAAATTCTTGAATATATATAAAAATCGCGCTTCTTGAATTTCGCTTCATTAGAATCAAGATGTGTTACTTAAGGTTTTGTTAAAATATAATTTCTTAATAACAAGGTGTTCCGTAATCATTTCCTGAATATATATTTTTCAAAAATATTTTTTGAAAATGAAGTCAAAAAAATATACATATTAAAAGATGCTTATCGATATTTACAGAAAGAAAAAAAAAAGGAAAAACGCTATCGAAATCAAACTTGATTTTAATTGGATAAAGAAGAGAGGAAGGAAGGTCTAAAAACATCATAACCAGTTTATTTTCCTTTATTTTATTACCGTTGTTGAACAGTCGATCTAATTTTGAGTTAAGAATACCAAAGTTCAACTCCGTAGCCTTGTAATTTTGAACCCGAAGGCAAGGGAACTTCGGTATCAAGCATTGGGACAAACTAACCTTCGTAGATGAGTTTTTGATGGAACTGCCTTACATTTGCGTTACATGGAGAGGGAAACAACGAAAACCTCCTACGGTTAGCCCGGTGGCAAGGGGATTTTAACCCACGATCCATCTAACACTTAGGATATTTTACGTCAACACTGTCTTCGGTGTGAGCTGAGAGCAAAATTCGTATCAACCAGCAACCGCTTGAGATTCGAAACTGTATCACATTATTTAGAGGCGCGCGCTCTATCCCCTGAGCCACTTATCTGGGGAAGTTTGGAGGAGATTCATATAATCACCTTTAACTTTTTTTTTGTTCTGGTAATGAAACAGGTTTTTTAATATCGCCTACCTTAATTATGATTTGGAAACTTTTTACAGAGTTTTTCTTTTTTCCTCATTTAAATAATTAATCTGCCACCCTAATACATAGACTTTTTCAATTTTATTTATGGCAATGATCTTAAAATCATGCATTAAGGGTGGTGATTACAGAACACTCTGTATGTTAAGTTTGAGAACTTATAAGTAAACCAATAATAAAATTTCTCTGATCGTATCGAAGCGTTTTCCTTGTGTATTAGAAATTTAAAAAAGTTTGAGTTTTCCTCCAAAAAAAATATACAAATGTATCAAAATGATTTTTTTTTTTGTTTATTTACACACCCCTGATAATTGCACCAATTACCACGATAATTACACCAACTACCATAAACCATCAATGTTAACGATTCAATTTAGGAACATTATAACTGCATTTTAAAGCAATAAAATACCGAAAACTCAAGTTACCACTTTTCCCTTTATGGCTAAATTGCATGATTTACACATATCTTAAATTAATAAAAATTTGAAACCAAATTTATTTCACTACGTATGAAGTTAATTTAAATGCCAAACATTATTTACTTAAATGTTTCAAAAGTTACTCTGAGAAAAAAAAAGGATGGTCTAAACTACTATAATATAATAAAACTTATCTTTCTTTCTGACTCTTTGGAAATACCAAGTAGCTTAGTAATTTTTACCGAAGCTCTTTGGTAATGATAATGGTAAAATTAGCAATAAAATACAGTTTAAAAACATGCGATAATATTTGGTAACTGTGGTAAAATTTGGTAATTTTATCATGATATCTTTAAACATGGCATGAAAACCATTTATATCTTCAGTTTTGCATATTTTACTATCTGTGTAGTAGTTAGAACTAAAATTTTGAAAACCAGAATTTCCGGTGAGCCGTTATCATATAAATAGAAAAATTACCGTATATTGGCTCTACTGAATATATTGAATGATTTTAACACTGTATATTTTCATTTTATTAACCAGAATAATGTTTTTTTCTTCTTCTTTCCTCTTACTAGAAATGTCATTATCATACAATCCTTAGTATATATATCTAATTTCATTTGAATAAATATTTAATTACATTAACTTTTGGATCAACAACTCGAATAGAATCGGACTTTAAATTCATATGATTACTAACAAGGTGCTTTTTTCCAATGTTTTTTTCCCGATTTTTTTCTTCCGGTGCTTTTTTTCCCGTTCACTATAGGCAGCAGAATAATTAAATAGCGCAAGTGTATTTCCATGTGGACGACACAATGGGTAAAAATATTTATGTTCTGAATAAAGTTTCATATTTTTGAATAGTCCGAAAAAGTGTTCTTTGATATAACATTGTAAATAACTCGGTACATTTTAGCTTATGTAGGTTAGTTTTAAAATAAAAATAAGTTTTAATTGTATGAATATCCAAAGATAACATACTAACAAACTTAAATAAAAGAAAAAAAAACTCAAAATAAGTGTTATTTCCATATTATATGCACGGAGGAAAAAAAAATTATGGTAAAATTACCGTACTGTATCGTAATGGCATTTCTGGTAAAAAAAAAANAAAAAAAAAAAAAAAAAAAAAAAAAAAAAAAAAAAAAAAAAAAAAGAACCATAAAAGGGGTAATAAAACTAAAATATACTATATTTAAACCATTCATAAGGCAATGTTTCCGTTCATACGATAATGATTTACTAGAAATTTTGGTTATTAAAATTATTGTTCGTTTTTACCACGCATTTAGTAAAAAATACGAAACTGTAAAGTAATTTTAATCTAATGGATTGATTGAATGGCATGGTCTAAGGTATCGTAATAAAACTAACAAATTTTACNAAAAAAAAAAAAAAAAAAAAAAAAAAAAAGAACCATAAAAGGGGTAATAAAGCTAAAATATACTATATTTAAACCATTCATATGGCAATGTTTCCGTTCATACGCTAATGGATTGATTGAATGGCATGGTCTAAGGTATCGTAATAAAACTAACAAATTTTACCACAATTACCAAATTATATTGCTAATTTCTGCAAAATAATTACCAAAACGCTTCGGTAAAAATTACCATGCTTCTTGGAGTTCCTATAGAGCCAGAAACACGGTAACTTTTATCATATTCTGGGAGATTTGACCGTTCTTTTTTCTTTTTTTTTCTCATTGCTATTATCAACATGGTGTTGTACCTTAAACTGGTTTTATTTCTATCAAAAAATGTTAAAATAAACGCAAGGAAAAGAAAGGAAAGAATTAAAAAATTGCATTTAGAAAAATTTCAATTTTGGAATTAGGCTCAGAGTAATAACAGTCGGAAAAAATTTCTTCGAAGAGTTTCAAAGACTACAGAAGGAAAGACTACAGAAGGATAGACTACAGAAGGAAAGACTACAGAAGAAAAGACTACAGAAGAAAAGACTACAGAAGGAAAGACTACAGAAGAAAAGACTACTGAAGGAAAGACTACAGAAGAAAAGACTCCAGAAGGAAAGACTACAGAAGGAAAGACTACAGAAGGAAAGACTGCAGAAGGAAAGACTACTGAAGGATAGACTATAGAAGGAAAGACTACAGAAGAAAAGACTACAGAAGGAAAGGCTACAGAAGTTTTGATTACAAAATATTTCAAAAGAATATTCAACTTAAAATTTTATAAAATGAATGAAAATGTAAATTTTGTTTTGCTTGACATCTCTTATTTGAATATAAACCAAAAATTAGATTACTACAATAAAAGCCAAAGTGAAAAGCAAAAGGGAATTGCGTCTTGCTTTTGCAAACTTTCTTTCGTAAAGGGAATCTTTTGAGATTTTCTTATTTTTCTTTGCTAAAGGGGAATTCAAAATTACCAAAAATATGCTTACGCAATATTTGAGCGGTTCCTTACTTGAATTATTACTTTCTGGTTAGAAAAAATAATGTAAAATTGGCTCAAATTACAACACTTCTCCCTACATTTAAAAATAGAAAAATATTTAGAAAGAGAAAAATTGAATATTGTACCTTTCCAAATGAGGCTGCATTTACAGGTTGCATATAGTTTTTCGCACA
The DNA here is from genome assembly GCF_043381705.1 of Parasteatoda tepidariorum. Lineage (NCBI taxonomy): Eukaryota > Metazoa > Arthropoda > Arachnida > Araneae > Theridiidae > Parasteatoda > Parasteatoda tepidariorum. Next base: position 5,020,628 of record NC_092215.1, read on the forward strand.
GAAATCCACATAATGCATATAAAGTGTATTTCTAGGTATGCATACTCCTTCTGCCGTTTCATAGTTTTCTTCCAACCTTCAAAATAATAGGTTATAAAAACAATCATTGAAAAGTTCATCAATATAACTTTTTCATTTTTCATACAACTAAATTTATATATAATATTGCCATGCCATTTACTTAATCTTACATATATTAGTGTAATTTATCATTAACTTCATTTAAAACAGAGAAGGAACATATAATAAAATTGACTTTCACAATATAGGTTATAAAACGATTATTTAAATAAATAATCAAAATTTTTTTCATTCTTCATATAACTAAAAATATATATTACTGCTTTGATATTTATTTTACTTTGCATATCTTAGTTTAGTTTATTATTTTAAATTTTATTTAAAAGAGAAGGAATACATAATAAAATAAATTTAGCAAGCAACCCTTGTAATAAAAAAGGGAAATTCTTTTAAGTGAAAATTATTATTCATACCCACTCCTGCTGTTTCATTATTTTCTTCTGACTTTCAAAATATAGGTTATAAAGCTAATATTTAAATAAATAATTTTAAAAAAAAGCTTAACTCTTCATACAACTAAAAATATATATTATTGTTTCGATGTTTATTTTACTTTGCATATCTTAGTTTAGTTTATTATTTTAAATTTTATTATTGAAAGAGAAGGGATATATAGTAAAATTAATTTAGCAAGAAATCCCTGTTATTATAAAAAAATAGGGAAATTAATTTGACTCAATATATAATTTAAATTAATTATTATTAAGTGAAAATGGTTATTTATAGACACTTCTTCTATCGTTTCATCGTTTACGTCCAGCCTTCAAATTACAGGTTATAAAAACAATAATTGAAAAATTCATTTATATGACTTTTTTCATTCTTCATACAACTAAAAATACATATTGTACAAATGCATATACACAAAATACAAATGTATATATTATAACTTAGCTATTTATGTTGCGTTTCATATACAGGAGTTGGACAAAATAATGAAAACAGTTCTATAATAAGACATTTTTTATCATATTTTTCAAGAAGTATTTGAATAATTTATAACTTCAGCAGTATTTAGATCAAGCGATCTAGTTTATCATTGACTTCATTTAAAACAGATAAGGAGCATATAATGCAATAAATTTAGCAAGAAAACATGGGAAAAATTACAGAACAATGAAAAAAGGGGAAGAAAAGAAAAATAATAATAAAAATAACAAAAAACCGGAAGAAAAAAAAATCCGAAAAATCCGGAAAATAAAAGATGTAATCTTTTCATCAGCTCAGACGATTATATCCGCAATTTTTGCGGATATAATCGTGTGAGCTGATGCTAGTATATATACATACTATATATATATATATATATATATGTTTTGTTATTTAAATTTTCCAAATATTTTATTATTGAAATGCATATTTAATAGATGGCAGCACTAAAATATAATTAACTTCATATTTTTACCAAATATTTATATTTTTAACAATTATTTTATTCGATATCAGCTATAAGCAAATTTAAATCATATANTATATATGTGTGTGTGTGTGTATTAAAAATTATTTTTTTCATCTCGATGCAATAAATAAAGCTCATTCAAATTCTATCTAATTTTTTCCCTTAATGATTAACCTTTTAACCCCTCAACTCCCCCATCTCACTAAAATCCTATCAATTCCGTCCAACTCAACTCTATAAGGGGAGCGATCTTTATACTAACCGCTTTTATATTACTTTTCGAATTACAAACTAATTGATTTGTCGTTTCCCATCACTTTTCATCAACTAAGCTGTCACGTCGTTCGCTTTTATCGTACATACGCCATAGAACTGCGGAGATTTTCGAATTTGGAATGTACTGCGCCGTTTTTAACCGGAGCGGCACGTTTTAAGCACGTGACTTGTCACGTGAATCCTCTTAACCCGGTCATGTAATATGAAATATTTGTCACATAAATAAGGGATTTTCACCACTTTGTACTGCCTCTTGATGTTAGGGGGAGGTTCAGATTGATGAAAAATTCTTCTCTACATTACGTGATTTGGTATGTTACAGTAATTAATTTTAAAGGTGATTTGATTAAAATTAAAGATCGAAAAAATGTGTTAAGCTATATATTTTTAAATTTAAGGAATTATTCTCTAGAAAAATTAAAAATTTAGTTAAGAAATTTGGAGACTAGTTTGTTTTGAACAAAAATGCGCGTTGAGAAAATTGTCATAGCTTGAAATGCGCATTTAAAAATAACATATGAATTTGTGGAATTATTTTCTAGAAGGCGTCAAGGAAAATCAAAAATCTATTTAAAAAGTATATCATCGGAGACTAGCTTGTTTAAGACAAAAATGAGAAAATCGACATAGATTGAAAAGCACATTTAAAAATAAGATGCAATCAGAAGTTGACAATCTATGCAATTTCTGCATATTTGGTAATTTTCTTTTTTCTTCAGAGGACATAATTTTTTTGTTGTCTTTTTTCTCTTTTAAGATTTACCCCCTTTTTTATAAATATTTTTTTAATGAATTTTTAATAACATTTGTCATTTTACACGCATTTTGCTTATGAACTAGTGTTTCCATATAACTTAGCATAAAATTTACAATAAATTTTGTTAATTTATATAGCAAATATTGATGTTGAACATAGTTCTTCAAGATGAAAAAAAAAATTCTTCAGAACAATAGAAAATTCTTCAATTTGAAGAATAATAAAAAAGTATTTTTGATAATACAGTTATGTTGTTCTTGAAAGTTGAAACTAAAACTTATAAATTCCTACAATTATCTTTATCGGGCATTTTTTTCAAATTACATAATTACAAATTACATAAGGTAAATTACATATTTATATGAACCTTTTAACGCAAAATTTTTAATAATCATATACTTCATACTTTTTCATTATTTTGTACTAATTTAGGTCAAAATAAGCGAGAAATATTGTATTTAGCATTTTAGTAATTTCTGGTTATGAAATAGAGCTCCGGTCAGCAATGTCCCTTTTTGCGTTAAATGTAAAATTTTCCAAACAAGGCTCACTTCCAAATTATGTTTCAAATTTGCAGTTATTTAGATCTAAGAGAAACTGTAATTCATCGTTGAAATTTCTTTCATTTACAAAATCAAATATCTATAAATTTTTGAATATGAATGAAATAAAAAATTTCAAACTCCTCTTTTTGAATTTTATAATGAATTTTATAATCTTTTTGAATATGTTAGAACAAATATAGTTAGTTCCGAGAATCCAACAGATTTTCTTGGTAACAAATAGACTGTATTTTATGATTAAAAAATACCAAAATATATTTTTGCTTGTAATTAGCGTATATAAAAGCATACATATCAGGGACACTGGTATCTCATTTTTTTTTACCCGAGAATTAATATTGCTTTATATCTTACTGCATGTATAAATAAAAATTACGATCTAGAATTTTCCTTTTTATCAAAAGAAGCTAATATAAAACATACTTCCGAAAATTTTTAAAGGCATTAATTTTTAATTTAACGTGATTTTTTTCTTGCATTTTTAATGGAGCTTTTTTAAAAAGAATTTTAATGGCATCAACATCTGGATCTAAGACCTCTTGATCCAGATTCCTTGATAAATCTGGATAAATAAGACTTTTATCTAGGTTTATCCAGAATATATCTGGTATCTGCTATCTAACACCTATATTTCTCAGATATAAATTCTTTACTTGATATTAAACATTTGAAATAATAAATACATAATATATTGAGAATAACCATTGCTGTCTCAAAATGTTTATTCTATTAATAAATTTTAATTCGAAAAAACACGCAATCACTTCTCCAATTTACAATGAAATTTTAATGAATACAAAATTTGTATAACAAATCCCTTATTTTTTTTTTAAATATTATGAACAAATAACGATTGTATTTACTTAAACCATAATTTCTATCTCTACCGAAACTTTATTTCTAGCATCTAAACTTTCTATATCATCTTTCTTTACGAAGAAAAAAGCCAAATATTTTAGTTCTCAATAAACATTGTTACACACGTTCACTCTGCGGGTGTGTTAATAAATTAGATTAGAGAATTCTTGGCTACCAAAAATATGTCATGGAATGTAATATATTCCATCTTTATGATATATTTTATTTCAGTTTTGTGTGGCTTATGACTTAATACATTTAAGTACACCTAATATATTTACTGAATGATAAATATTTATATTTAGTTAAAATATGTAGACTATATTTCGCAATAAATTGTTTTCGCGTGTATAAATAACAGGTGGTTTTTATCTGCGAGTTATTAATAGTAAAAAAACAGAAGTTATAAATAGTTTAACTCCTTTCAGTTTTTAAATTTGTTGTAACTAGTATATATTGTTAAATGTATTTAACGTAACATTTAATCAATAATATTGAACTTGAAAGTTAATTTACCAAGAATGATAAAAAGTAATTGGTTGATTAAGAGGCAAATTCTAAAATTGTGCAATGTTTTGAATTTTATGTAACGAATTATTAGAATCAAGAGTAAAATTTTACAAATTTGCGCAATAGGAATTCTTAAAAATTGATTTGTCTTAGATTTTATGCAGCAGAAATAACTGAATAAAATTAGTTAAAAATAATTTCATATTTGTCTAAAGATTATTTTTAAGTAAAGTGAAAAAAAAAATTTAATATTTTAAAACATGAAAGAACTTTACGTTTTAAAAGCTTTTTTTTTTTTTTTTTTAAGTTCTTTTCATAGCCTGTGCTTATTTTCGAATCGTATTGAGTGTTTTCGTTAACAAAAAGATAATTCTCGCACCTTCATTTCTTTTTTTTTTACTAGTTCCTTACTTTCAATATAGTATTTAAAAAAATATGTACACAAAGAGTTTTTAAATTTTTTTTTAGTTTAGCATTAGTTTAAAGTAATACAATTCTGCATCAAAATACAGTTCTTTTTTATTTAAACTTATTTATTTTAATATATATATATATATTTTTCTGCACAAATGGAACAAAAATTATTCATTGACAATTTGTTTTAAAATAGTCATTAAACTTTGTCCCCCCCCCCTCCCTGGAAAAATGCTTCTCGAAGTTTAAATTTCTACATGATGGAGGTAAGACGGGTTCAGGATAAAGTTTTCATATCATAAGTTTGCTATCACTTAATTTAGACTTACTTGTGAATTTAATAAGCCTAATTCTTACTTATGAATTGAATTTAGGCAAACTTATGAATCCTTGTGTAGGTTAATGTAGTTATTATTTTCTATACCACGCATATTTTTAGACGACAGACATTACAATTGTAAAATGTCCAAAAAATAAATAAATAAAAGTTATTGTCTTAACGGAAATCAATCATCTCATTGAATCCAAGAGTTTCTACGGTAGCTACTTAATTTTTTAATGCAGTATCCCCTTAATATAAGTCAGTAAAATGTTTAAGACTACTCGGAGAAAAAAATGTTGGTATAATTAGCTTATTGCATGGTGATGACATTTCTGATTAAAAAAATACATTTATAGTTCATAAAACCAAAATATGCGTACCATTTAAACCATTCGTTGGATCTTTTGTGTTCACTTTTTTAGGTATATAACAGTCACAGTGAAATTATTTTTTTTCTTTAAACAAATTCAATTGAAATTTCTGTTTTCAGTTTTTCTTTATTTGTTTTTAGGGTTTTCGTTTCTATCATTTTGAAAAAGAAAATTTTAAAATAACAAATATAACCTTCGGTGTAAAAAAATGAACAACTGCCAGAGACTTTTCTGCAATATTTATACTTGAAGTACACTAAGAAAAAAAAGTATGGCAAAAACTGCAAAAATATGGTAAAATTTACAGTATTTCTGACTTTATGGTAACTTTTAATCAAAAGCGCTTTAGTAATGATTTTGGTAATGTTAACGAAAAAATATTTTTTTATATTGTCTAATGAAATTTGGTAATAGCAGTGAATTTTGGTAATTTTATCATAAACCCTAAGAGCTTGGCAAAACAAAAATCCTTTATTTGACTAAATTTACTTTTCAGTTTTGTATTTTTAACTAAATGTGTGGTTTAAAACCACACGTGCATGCTAATAAGGCATTATAATTTTGAAAGGATATAATTTTGGCAACATAATTTTGAAAACTACAATTTCCGGTAAGCCGTACCATGTGAAGAAAAAATTACCAACTGAATGGTTTAAACTTCGTATATTTTGGTTTTACTAATCAGAGCTGTGTTTCTTTCTTTTTTTTTTCTTACTAGAAATGTCATTACTATATAGTATGGTAATTTACCAGAATCTATTTCTCCGTGCAACTGCAGAAGAATTCCCCAAAGTATATAGTATATATTCTAAATTNAGACTTAACATTGATCCAACCAAATATTCTCGTTTCCCTCGGTAAATCCGAGTTCTCGTTAAATCCGAGCTCGTTATAAACGAGTTCGACTGTATATAGTATATAGTGAAGGTCATTATTCGCGAGTTTTTACATTTAATATCAGCTTAATAATAGACTACAACAAATCTCATCTCCCTCCCAATATAAATGAAGAGTAAAAAAATGAATAAATTTCTTACCAGACTAGAGTAGCAGGCGTTGAGTGTGGTCGGAGAAGGGTGTGGCCGTTTTTTGAATTACCTCCTGTAATGGAACATCATTTTATATTATTATTTATTTTTTACTTTACTTGAAATTTTAGAAGGAAAGATTTAACCTGGGAATAGTAATGTGGATAATTTTGACTTACATTAGCAGCTTTATTTGGATAAGTAGATAAACAAATAACGTTAGTATTCCCATGTTATTAAACCAGCTAAAACTATACTAACCTCCGAGTATATCTCTAGAATTTTCTGTCCACACTGAATCTGAAACAATAATTTTTAATCAATATTCTATAGATATATATAATATGTCGTCTCTAATATTATCTATTATACCAAAAGATATAAGATTAAAATATTTCTATTAAAATTACCATATTTAAACTACTGTATAATTAGTACACTCCTACACAGGGTATTTCGTAATCAAAACTCTTAATATGTATTTTTAAAATCCGTGTACAAAATGGAATTCACAATGAACATGGAAATAAAGTGTTCTCGAATCCTGATGAATAACTTTGTAAAGAAAGCGAGATAAAAAATATCAAAACCGGCTTTATCTATAGATAAAATTTGAAAAAATGCTTTAATAATTACTTCTAACCCTTTTTTAACTTCCTCTGTCAATAAAATGTGCTTTATTAGTTGTTTTTTTTTAATTCACTTTATTCGCTTATAGTTCTTCAGATTTCGGCAACGCTTTTTTTTCTCTCGCTTAAATATTCATTCGCGACCTGTGCTTAGATATTTTACTCTAGTTTTAGGAAGGATTATAAGAGTTTATATTAAGAGTAGTCATTATAGAATCCCTTGGATAAGAAAGTTCTAAGTGGAATAGTTTTTTAAGTGAAATCTTGAAAGCACTAAGGAAATGTCATGGTTGGCTGACAGTATCCAGCAATTATTTATTGAATAAAGTAAGTTTTTGCTTAAGTAAAAGAGGTTTTCAAATTTTTTTTGTTAGTTTTTTAATACTAATACATATTTAAAAACTATTTTTTAAATGCTCTGAAATATCATTTATGATATTCCACGAATTCGTACACGTTAGTATATCATAAATAATTTTTAAAAAAACAATATGAAATGTGGAATATGGTCTGGTAAATAATATTTTTTCAATTCAATAACCTATCATAATCATTTTAATTTTTGATAAAGGTTATTTTAAATTTATGTAATACTAATTTATTATTTAACTGAAATTATAATTGTAAGAACACTGCTTTTCATTTTAACTAAGTGTATGAGCATAAAGTATTTAATTTTATTAGACTTCTTCTATTTATCATTGCGATCCTAGCTTTTATTAGGTTTTTATTTTATTAATTTTTTTAATAGTAAGTATTTGCTTATTTTACAAATATTTTCATACACACATTTATGGCTTCGAAAATAAAAATCTAAAATTTAATCACTGATTTTTAAAGTTTTAACGTGTTTAAAAAATTCTACATAGTGCAAACTTAAACTAATGTAATAAGCTGACTAATGTATTAATAATGGTAACTAATGTATTAAGCGTATTTAATCTATTTATTTTTATTCGATTACTTATATCTATTATTATCATCCCAGCTTTTTTTAAAAAAGTACTAAATAATTACATAAAAAAAACATTAAAAAAACCACAATCACTGATTTCAAATGCTCTTAAAGTGTTTACAAAATTATATTTGTCGCAGACTTAAAATTAATGTATTGAATGTATTTGAAATATTTATTTTTATTGGATTACTTATAACCATTATTATTATCCCTGTATTTATTAGTTTTTTTTAAATTGTACATATTTAATTATTTTACAAATATTTACCTACACATTAATAACATCACTGTTTAAAAAAAATTTGAAAGTTAATTAGTGATTTTTAAAGATTTTTTAAAGCATTTACAAAATTCTACTTGGCACAAACAAATTGTCCAAAATCAAGAGTTTCAGGTAATTGGGGCTACCAAGCACTGCATTTTAAAAGGAAAAATAGATCCATCTACAATGTTTCGGAGTTATCAACTTTTCCATTTTATCTGTAGAGTATTTCGCAATGCTTTTTTCTCATATGTACACTTTTAAATTTGTATATTTTTCATACATAAAATTTTTCTCATATGTATGACATTTTTAAAAATTTCTGTAGTTGTATAGTGGAAATTGTTTATTTTCTGCACTGTGTTAAGTTTTCACGAATCCAAATATGAAGATTTAAAATTATTAAACTTTTTTGCTTTGCCAAAATATTTTTTATTAATAAGTTAACTTGAAATTTTTAACAGAGTACTAAAATGTCAATAAATAATTAAATACTTAATTTTAAGAAATTATTTTAAATTGTAAAACAGTTAAGGATTTGATAGTAAATAATAATATAAAATATATAAATATAATAATCATAGTAATATAATTATAAATGTTATTATATTTTCATCATACATTTTTTTTATATTAGCATATTTTTATCATATTTTCATCATATATTTTTTTCATGTTATCATATTTTTACCCAATTAGAGTAGAAAACAGCATCGGTTTCTTTCTTTCTTATTTTTTTCTGATGTTCTTAGTAATATAAAAATAAAATTGTTAAATTTAGTTTTAATGATTGATTTTCTTTTAAAGGTAAAAAGCAGAAATCTAGAGAAAAAAATTCATCAGAAAAAATTCATTGTAATACTGACTTTTTTATCATATATTTATGACATTTTTACCCAATTAGAGAAAAAAATTTGCGCAGGTTTCTATGTTTCTCATATTTTTTTCTGATGCTCTTATTAATATAAAAAATAAAATTGATTAATTTTGTTTTAATAATTGAATTTCTTGTTAAGGTAAGAAGCAAAAATTGTTCAGAAAAATTCATTGAAGTACTGACTTTTTTATCATATTTTTCTGATGTCCTTAGTAACATAAAAAATAACATTGTTAAATTTGGTTTTAATTGATTGATTTTCTTTTAAAGGTAAGAAGCAAGAAGTATAGAGAAAAAAATCATCATAAAAAATTCATTGAAATACTGATTTTCTTACCATATTTTTATCATATTTTACTCAATTCGAGGAAAAAAAAACGGCACTTGTTTCTAGGTTTCTCATTTCTTTTTCTGATAATCTAAGTTATATTAAAAATAAAATTGATAAATTTAGTTTTAATAATGGATTTTCTTTTTAAGAAGCAGAAAGTATTGAGAAAAAAAATCCATTGACTTATTATCATATTTTTACCCAATTACAGTAGACAATACGCTGCAAAAAATTTCAGAAACTAATTTCGACTTGACAAAAATGTTTCCGAAAATCTCAGTGCATTTCATTTAATATCATATTTCCGAACAATTGAGAAGCATTTTTTTTTTAATTTTCAAAAGTAGGAAACTGAATAGCATCGACGCGGATTCAGTTTAAGAGTGTGGCGTAGCTACCACTACAACTATTAAATTCCAATTCACTAGTATATGAGACATGTTAACTCTATTCTATCTTAAAGTGTTTTTTGATAGATGACGGTAGACATTTTTAGTAGCCTAGCCTCACAAGAGGTTTCCGAAGTATTAAAAAACGCCTACAGGAAAAGCTTCAAAATATTAAAAAAATCCGAAATTGAAAGAAATGATTTCAAATATTTCTGAAGTACTGCGAAACGCTTCTGAAATATTAAGAAATGTTTTTGAAAATTACATGCACCATAACATCCCCATATATTCAGAAACGTTTCGGGATCTTTTTTATAGTGCAGCACCGTTTCTATCTTTCTCAATTTTTTTGTTGATGTTCTCAAAAATATAAAAAATATAATAGTTAAATTTAGTTGTAATGATTAATTTTCTTTCAAAGGTAATAAGCATTCATTAAAAAATTCATTTTGAAAAAATTCATTAAAAAAAATTCATTGAAATACTGACTTTTATTTATCATATTTTTATCATATTTTTACCCAATTAGCAAATAACTAAAATAAATAAATAAATCAGTACTGACTTTATGTTTCTCTGATGCTTTTAGTAATATAAAAAAATAAAATTGTTAAATTTAGTTTTAATGATTGATTTTCTTTTAAAGGCAAGAAGCTGAAAGTGTTCAGAAAAAAAAAAAATCTTGAAATTCTAACTTTTTGTCAATCATATTTTTTTTCTCTTTAGATAATTTTACAAAAATGGAAATTAAAAATATTTTGGAAAAATTTTGTTTGTTTTAAATTAGAGATCGATTAAAAAACGGCAAAACTAAATAAAATTCGTAAAACGTAGGAAATTTTAAAATTCACGCGAAACAAAAAAAATTACATGTTTCGATTTATCATTTACAATAGTAATCATAGAAGTTAACAAAACAACTAATCAACTATCAAATTCTCATTCATATTTATCGTTACACTCTTTCAAAAAGTTTCAAAACAAACCCTTATAAATAACAAAACACGCTACAAAATGCTTAAAAAAAACAAATTGATTACTTTTATCTTTTGCATAGTAACAGCTACTTTAGAAAACTTTATTATTCTTTTTTATTAAAAATGAGCTAAATTTCATTATTAAAAAGTTTATAGTTAATTAGATTAAAGCGAAATATGATTATAATAAATTCACAAAAATCTTTTACGTTAAAAGAAATTTATTTCAAAAAACATATTTTAAAAGAATTCTCATTTGTTTTCTTACCATTTTATTTTCATTTTTTCGTTTGAAAATTGGAAATTTTTCGCTCATGCAGTTTCGTTAATAAAAAGTCTAAATCCCATTTAAATCAGATTTAATACGTTTCTATGCACATGAGAATTTTATTTAACTTTCTTTTTCAGTTCAGTTAATTTTCAAAAAATTAACTGATTAGAAAGGATTTAACATAAAACAATATCTTTCTTCAAAATAACTCGTTACAATATTTCTTAAAAGAGGAATATTTTTTACTTATTTAGGAGATAATTTTGATATTTTGAGAAGTAGAACTTAAACTAATAAAAAAATGCTAGAAATAAAAAAGCTAATACATTGTAACTATAAAAAATATAGGATTAAATTTCGCTATAAAGTAACGGCACTTCGCGGGCATCATCAATAAAACCTGTTTTACAGTAAAATATATTTTTACCCTAAATTGTACCGTATTGAAATATTTTACAGTAATGTTTATTTAATTAGAGTGATTCGGTGATTTCACGGGAATTATTATTGTTAAAATTTTTTCTTTCTTAACATGTTCCGGTCAACATGGATTTTACGGTGAAAAATATCGGTATCTGAAGTACCGATACTTTTTACAGTAATTTGATCCAGAATTTTTTGCAACAGAATATCTTTATTGTCAGCCACATAAAACTATGTTATTTAATACAAAACAGTAGCTTTTAATGAAATAACTATTTACAGTATTTCTAATAAATAGAATTCTTTATTTATTTGGGAGAAAACTTTAATATTTAAAGAATAGAGTTAAAAAATATAGGACGATAAAAAAGCGAATATTTTATTACTAGAAAATATCAGAATGTCTGTCTCAAATAAATCTTTGATTAACCCTATCAGAACCGTGATCACGCGATTTTTCCTTCGTGGCTTACAATATCTTATATGAAACTACTCTTTCTAACTCTAGCGGCCTAAGAGCGCATATACGTGATCTCAATTCGGTACTCTCATGCTATAGGAGAGTTGCCTAAATCGCACCAATTTTCACACTCGAAATTTTTATCAGAGCCGCGGTGGCTCAGAGTGTCGAGTGTTGGTCTCAAAATGAGGTTACCCAGGTTCGAATCCCAGTGGTGGCTGGTTTGGTGACGAATTCCGCTCCAGGCTTGCAACGAACTCAGTGCTGACGTAGAATATCATCAATGGTAGACGGATTATGAGGTAGAACACCTTTGCCGTCAGGCTAATGGAGAGAAGTTTTCGCGGTTTTCCTTTCCATGTAACGCAAATGCTGGTTAGTTCCACCGAAAAGTCCTCTACGAAGGCTAGTTAGTCCCGATGTTTGATCCAGGAGTTCCCTTATCCTCTGGGCTAGGTTCAAAACTACAAGACTACGGAATTGAACATCGATTGTCTTAAACGTTGATTGGTGTTAGTTGTTCAACGCCGTTATAAAATGAAATGAATTTTTAACAGCCACAAATAAGTGTCAGTTATATTTGAAACATTTTAATAACAGAATTCAGCTATAATATTTGGATTCTTGCATTAGGTAGAGAAAATTCATTATTTTCGCAAGCTCTGTAAATCGTACGATTTAGAAAACCAGTTGCCTAACACATACATATTCATACATATTATTCATACATATTACGAGCAATCTTTACAGAACACTCGATAAATTTGTAAAAAAGTACGGGCATCCTGGCTTCCGTAAAATCCATTTAGCCATAAAATTAATTTCTACCGCATTATTTTATGCCATAATTTTTAAAGTAATAAAGTTTAATTAAAGAAATTCAGTGATCTTACAGTAAATATTACTGTAAAAATAATGGTGTATCAGATTTTTTGCTCCGTAAACGTTTACGGTTGGATGCCAGTACTGCCGTGCGATAGAATCGTAAGCGACAGAAAATTCACAATTGAAATTCTTATATATTTGGTGTCTTTGTGTAATAAGCTACTTATTGCAAAAAAAGAAAAAAAATTCTAAAATAAATTTTGTTAGATCAGTTTTTTGGAATTCTATATTAGCAGTACCCATAGAAAGAAAATAGTTGTCGAACGACTTTTCTCGAAATCTAACGTAATGCACCTTCGTTGTTTTTTCGATTGCAAAGCAAAATATTTTTTTTACCACAATTTGATTCGGAATTTTTACAGTGTAAAGCCAAGCTCAGTAACATTTTTAATTTTTTTTTTATTTTTAACAAAATAGCCGTATATTTAACGAGGAGGCTTTAAAAGTAGAGTTAGTAATTTAAGTAGTCAAAATCTGCTAATGAAATTTTTTAAAGAATCGGAAAAAAAGACTGTATTAATATACAGTTAGTTAAGTGTTTATGAAGATCGACTGAGGATCGATTCCTGATTTTAACCTTGGTGAGAAATTACAGCGTTATCCAAATCAATTTTTATCAAATTAAACAAAAGTAAAAATAAATAAAATAATTAAAAACAGGCAAATGTACACTATTTAACTAGCTAATGATATTCTATCAATATCAAAAGCCTCTTCGGTCGTCATTTTTTAACTTTGGTTAAATTTCTGAATTTTTTATTTTCGTTTCTATGATGTTTAAAAAAATGGTGATAGAGTATCTTTAGAGAACTAGATCTTTCCAGAAATTTTCAAAAAGGGTGAAAAATAATAGCGTTGCTTGAAAAGATTAGGAGAAATAGCTCTTGATTAAGATAAGGGCTACTGTGGATTTTTCTCAAAAATGCAAGGCAATAAAATTGTGTAATTAATAATATTTAGAGTATATTTTAAAATTGTTAATTAATTTTTGAATTTATAATTCTCGTTTGCTTGATGCTTTTTTTTTAAATGGTGATAGAGTATCTTTAGAGAACTAGATCTTTTTAGAAATTTTCAAAAAGGGTGGAAAATAAAGGCATCGATTTATTAGATTAAAAGAAATAGCGGTTGATAATGTTAACAGCTTCTATCGATTTTTCTCAAAAATATAAAGTAATAAAATTATGCGAATAATAATTTTTAGTAAGTTTTTTAAAACTTTGCCTTTAACTTTTCTAGAGTTCTCTAGAAAAACTTAACTTTTATTATTGTTTAAAAAGATGAATAATCATGCAGCATAATTTACGCAAAAACAACGATATTTCTCAAAAATTTAAAAACTGTCAAATGTATTATATATTTTAGAAAATACTGATTATAGAATTATATTAATCTAATTTTGTCAGAAAAAAATCAAATAAAATTCCAGGAAAACGACAGATCTTTTCTCCCTTACTAATAAAGTGTTGACTGAGAAAAAAAGTATGGTAAAATTTACCATGTTTCTGCTCTATGGGGACACCAAAAAGGACGGTAATTTTTACCGAAACGCTTTGATAATGATTTAGGTAAAATTAGCAATAAAGTATGGTTCTAAAAATGTCATAAAATTTGGTAATTTTATCATGATAATTTTATCTTCGAGCATGGTACAAACACCATTTATTTGGTTGAATTTACTTGGCATGTATTTTTTACCATATGCGGGGTAATAAGAAATATATTTAGAAAATCAAAATTTCCGGTATGCCGTTACCGTATGAACAGAAAAATGACTAAATAAATGGTTTAATTGCCGTATATTTTGGTTTTATTAACAAGAATTGTTTTTTTCTTCTTTTTCTTTCTTTCCTTCTGTTCTTTTTTTGCCGCTAAAGTCATTACCATATTGTACAATGATTTTATCAGAACTTTTTCCTCCGTGCATGTTTTGTAAGATATTTCCAAGTAAAGTAAATATACATTTTAAGTTTATTTGTGAAAATTAAATAAAGACGCTAAAAATCATTTTCAAACTTCTCCATATACTCCCGTTTGACGATGGCAAAAAAAACAATAAAAAAAATAAAAATAAAAAATTTAACGTAAAATCAAAGATGATGAAAGTAGATGTTTCTTACATATTAATCAACAAATGAAAATAACAAGGAAGAATTTGTAGAGAAGAAAATAAATATAGGAAAAAATGAGAACATTTTCTTTGTGAAATCATGCCTGACATTGAAATTATGAAATTATGTTTCAAATTGGGAAATTTTGTTTGACATTGAAATTATGAAATGTACGTTCATATGGTAACGGTTAACTGGAAATTCTCGTTTTCAAATTTACCGTTCTCATTACCACAAATTTAGTAAAAAATACAAAACTGAAAAGTAAATTTTACTTAAGAAATAGTGTTTATAATATTATCTGAATTATCATGAAAAAATTACCAAATTTTACCACATTAACTAAATTTTATATAAAACTATATTTTATTGTTAATTTAACCAAAATCATTACCAAAGTGCTTTGTTAAAATTCAGCAAATGTTTTTTGACATTCCCATAGAGCTAGAGACACACCAAATTTTACTACATTTTGGTAGTTTTGAATATAATTTTTTTCTCAGTGCACAGTTACTTTATTAAAATATTTTTACACTATTCTACGTATAACAGAGGTTACACAAATAAATGTTGTTGAAAAACTAATTTGAATCATCCAAGTTCAGCATCTTGGATTAGGCGTGGCTATTTTTACCAAGAGAATTACTATACACGAAAATAAATAAATAAATAAATCGATTTTATGAAGGTTAAATGATAGTTTTCATGAAAGAAATTGATGAAATTATTCTCACGAACTCAAAACTAAAAGAAGAAAACTAAGATAAAATAGCTTATCACAAACCTTCCTTACTGGTTTCTATCAAACGAAGAATAAAAAATAAAACAACAAAATTGTAGAAAAATAAACACAAAGAAGGAAAAAGTCCAATATTTACATTTTAACTTCGAGCATCCGGTGCAGCTGACAGAGAAGATAATAATTATGATCAACTTGAACATATAAAATTCACTTGTTTACTTTTCGTTGCTTCACTTTTTTTTTTATCCTTGGAAAGTATTAGTTTATTTCATTAAATGCATCCGGCCTTCTTTTTATATTCAGTGTTGGTAATCTTTATTTGATAAAAACAATTTAATTTAACTTTTAAAATAACCTATAGATTTATTTTTATTACGAAGTTTGTTGATGTCAATAGCCGACAGTGACTTTGGAATATGGTATTTTATTTTTTGTTTCTACTGAACGATTAAGGGAATTCTGAGTAATTTTTTTGGTCATTTGATTTTGATATACACATAACTGAACAAATGTTTTGAGAAATAGATAAATACTTAAAATAGGATGCTAAACAAAATGGATGATGTTTTCATAACTGCTCATCTAAAAGATTTATATTTTCTTGTAATCGGCGGACATTTATATGTTCTTGTAATCGACGCTAAACAGTCGACTTAATTCTAAGTTTACAACCATCAATGTTCAACGGCGTAGCCTTGTAATTTTATCCCAACCCAGAAGACAATGGAACTCATTGATCAAGCATTGGGATAAACTAGCCGTTCTACAGACCATTTTGATGGAAGTAACCCAGAATTGAGTTACTTGGAGAGGAAAACCATGGTACCTCCCATGGTTGGCCCAACAGCAACGGGATTCTCACATATGATCTTATTTTATTTTTTTATAACCGACGTTGAACCGCCGACCCACTTTTGGATATTCAACTCCGTAGCGTTGTAATTCTGAACCAATCCAGAAGACAAGGAAATTCCTGGATCAGTACCCCCAGAGGTATGATTAGTCATGGAGGACTTTGTGACCTGAAGATTTAACGTGCATCAGCCACCATTTAGTACACGGGTAGTCTTCGGCCGCCTGGGATCGATCCCACGAACTCTTGGACATTGGTCCAGTGCCCTACCAACCAGGCTATCCCGGCCCTAACCCATGATCTGGCAACATTATTACCACGGGCAATATTTTACGTCAACTCTGCTGTCTGTGTAAGCGGGGAGCAGAATTCGTATAAACAAGCCACAGGTGGGATTCGAACCTGGGTCACGAAATGCGAATGCTCTGTCCCCTGAGCCATCACGGCTCAATTTTAATAACTATTAAAAAAATTGTTTCTGTAATTTTTTGAGGACAAATGTTTCAAGATATTCAAGGTCAAAGGTCCAATTGGTTCACTTTGATCTAGCGTCGATAAGTCATGTAGGAAATCGACTGTGAAGTTTATTATTAAGCTCAATTTTATTTTATAATAATTAGTAAAAAGTTATAACCATTTACAGTTCCTGGTCAAAGTATTATACACATTATAATATTCTATGCAAAGTCTTACTTTTAGGTGATACTAAACTGTTTTATTGTTTTTAGGCGGCTAAAACCAGTTTGCACTTGTTTACGTTCGTGTATCAATTGGTTAACATTGTAATGCAATACGTTAAAAATAAATACAAATAGGAAGTATACAAAAAATCTCTGGAATAAAAAGTCATTACATGTATGTTTAAATATAAAAGTATTGCATATAAACTCGTGCAAAACATGTCATTATTAAAACACTACAGTGCGTCAAGTAATTTGGTCTAATTATTACAATATACCAATATAATACCTGATATAATAATTATTCTATATTTATATAATATATTGTCTAATATATCCAATCGTCCAATTTATATTATATGTCGTCTAATTTAACCAGTTTATACACTAACGTAAACAAGTGCCGGTTTCAGTCACTTAAAAACAATAAAGCTGTAAAGTATGACCTGATAATTAAGATTTTACATAGAATCTTATAGTGAGTCTATTAATTTGGTCATGGACTGTATACGTTTTTATGAAAATTTTAGTTTTTTAAATGTCCATAACTAAAGGCTCATTATCATTTTAATTCCTATTTATCAAATCACTACCTCTTAGTGGCACAGGAGTCTTGCAAGTAGAGAAGTTTAATTCAGCTTTAACCTCTTGAAAAATCGTTGCTAGTTTATAATTTAAATGAAAAAATAATATTGACAACTGACAAAGATTTTGTGCTCTTAAATAAATAATAATTTAAAAAATTTATTGTGTTGACAAAAAAAAATATAAAATATCTTTTTTGTAAAATGCGCATCAATATTACTGCAATATTGTATTGTATTGTATTTTGTAATATTTTTTAGCAATTTTGTTTGTTTTAATACATTTTATCGGTCTATTTTATTTCTAATTCAAAACTCATATTCGGGAGTGTTAGTCAGGAGTTGTGTTGTCACTCTAATTAAAAGCGATAGTTTAGTCGGGAAAATGGAGAAATTTTTGTTTTAAAATTTCATTTCTTAAGAATTATTCGAGCGATTGTCATTAAAATAATAATAGGTTGGATAGTTGTTAAGAAATGAGATTTTGTCATTAAAGATGACCTAGTTTTGAAAAAGATGACATCATTGAAAAAATGCTTTTTTCGCACAATATTAAAATAAATGTTAATATATATATTTCGCATAAGTTTTCAAGAAAAACGAATTTTTTAATCATTTGCAAGATTTGTTTGATTCGCTGAAATAGAACTTCCAAATATAATGGCGACAACGCAAAAAATTATATTAACTTTTAGGGGACCAAAATTATGACAACTCTCAGATTGCGGGCAACCCCTCCTTATTTTGAGTGTCAATAATCCTAATCCAACTTAAAAAAGATATGCTTATTCATAGAAAGTACAACTTTAAGACTTATTTTATAACTTAATAATCATCATTCATAACATCATCTGCAATAATCGATTGTCATGTTTAAAAGGTCAAACTTCCGAACAATAAAAATTAGAGTTAATACATTAAAATCGGATCATTTGATCAAAAGCGATCCAGATGTTTCGTTTTACGCTCTGTATATTCATTTATACACTTTTTAAAAATATTTAAAACTATATTTATTAATTTGATAAGAATTCATTGCTATCTGGTAAAGGCGGAGTCATGTAAATTGAAGTACCTCATATACAACTCGATGCCAATATAAATTCTCAAAGTTTAAAGTTTGAAAATCAATTTTGTATTTAATTTGTTTGTTTTTTTTCTTTTTTAAGAAATAATTCAACTATATTTTTTAAAAAAGTGAAATAGATGGAAAAAAAATCCTTTCGAAAAAAAGCTCTTTAGTCGTATCTTAATCTCATATTTTTACGAACTTTCACCGGAACTTAAAACTTTTTAAAAAAATGAAGAGCTGAAACAACAATATAAAGTTCTCAAACAAATTGTTTAAGATTAGACTTAGAAAAAATGAAACACGTGAAACGTAAAAAGGTTCTTTATTTTTAAGAAGTTTTTAAAAAATTAATTTACAATTCTTTTTAAAGGGTTTAAAAAGAATGTTTTTAAGTTTAATTTTCTATAATTAAAAAAAAAAAAGCTTCGGTCCACATAAACAAAATCACCAACATTTAAAAATGGTTGTCGTCAACAAAGCACAAATTCGCGATTTTTCTGTTGATCGTGAATGTTTAAAAAAAAAAAAAAAGAAGCTTTTTAACAGAAAATTAATAAAAGGACCTGTTGAAATATCGTACACCCCAAAGAAAAATCTAAACATGAATCAAATTGAACATCTACAGGTTTTGGACAACAACAGGCATTCGTGAATTCCTCTAGGTAGAAAAAACAACAAAAAGAAATCAATGGCATCCTAGAAATTTTGTGTGGAAAAAGATAGGAATTTCCAAGTGAAGATAGATTTGATTTTAAAGGTGATGACTTTTATTTTCAATAAGATTTTCTCTAACTCTGACCAACTAATCAAAAGTGGTTGTAGATTTTTCAGAGTGTTTTTTAAGGTTGGTTACATCTGAGATTTTTTATACCAAATTAAGTGGTAATTTATGAGTTGGAAATATGTGTAATCAAAATTTACACAAAAATATTTTTTTATTTAAGTAACTAGTTTTTAATTAAAAATCATGATTTTTTTTATTGATCAATGACGCATACTCTATAGTACATTATATCAGGGGAGTAGTATATATCAAGGAAGCAGTATATATCAGGGCAGTAGTATATATCAGGGAAGTAGTATCACATACACAATTTTTCAACGAAATTTTAATTTAATTAATTGCGCTTAAATTTGTTCATAAGCATTCAAAGCGTGAAAAAACATGGGCATGTTGGCGAACAGTGTAAAATAGCATGATCTGGGCGGTAGATTTGTATCAAAAATTACAATTATAATTTTAGTGAGGCGTTACTGAGTGTAAGAAATGAAGAGGTTAATCATAATTTTAAGAGCCGAGGTGGCTTAGGGGATAGAGCGCTCGCCTCCCAATGAGGTGTCCAGGGTTCGAATTCCAGCTATAGATAGTCGAAACGAATTTTACACCCGGCTCGCACCGACCACAGTGCTGACGTAAAGTATCCTAATGGTAGGGGGATCATAGGTTAGAGAACCCTTGCCGTCAGGCTAATCGTGGAAGGTTTTCGTGGTTTTTCTCTCCATGTAACATAAATGCCGGTTAGTTCCATCTAAATGTTCTCCGCGAAGGCTAATTTCTCCCAATACTTGATTCATGAGTTCCCTTGTCTTCTGGATGGGGTTCAAAATCACAGAGAGTTGAACCTTAGTAGTCGTGAACTTAAAATTGGGTTGGCGGTTCTACAATGGCAATAAAATAAAATAAAATTATAATTTTAATATTTCTATCAGTTCAAATCCCAAAGTATACCAGAAAGAAATATTGCCGCTTGGGGCAGGTCAGCGAGATACATAATGAAAATTTAATAAACTTTTGTTTTAATGATCCAATTTTCCCCAACTAAGTGCCAATGTTAGCGGTTCGAGCCGCTGTGGCTCAGGGGATAGAATGTTCGCCTCCCAATGAGGTTTTAATCCTGTCTGGTTGACACGAATTCTGCTCCTGATTCACACCGATTAGAGTACTGACTTAATATATCCTCAGTAGAAGATGGAATATGGGTTAGAATCCCCCAGCCTAACCATGGGAGGGTGCCTGCGATTTTTCTCTCTATATAAAACACAAATGTGGGTTTGTTCAACTAAAAAGTCATCTACGTTTGTCCCAATGCTTGATCCAGGAGTTCCCTCTTCTTCTGCGTTGTGTTCAAAATTACAAGGCTATGGAATTGAAGATTGATAATCGTATACTCAGAATTGGGTTAAACACGCTAATTAATTAGTGTTAGTAGTAGACAGATTTGGATTTTTGACTATTAAAATATAGGGGATAGAGCATTCTGAAAAACATGTTCCCAATAGTTAAGTAAGGAGATTGGTTGAAAGTGTGGATCCCTTCATGTTAATTTCAATTTTTGGGTATTTTTCTCCATATTTCGGATATTTATTACGCGGATCGAAAACTTTTGCATTCAAATATAAAGTTAGTTTATCCAAGGAAAATGCCACGCAAAAAATAATTTTGGGCCTTAAGTTTGTGAAAATCCAATCAATTGAACAAAAGTTATTCAGAGTAATATATTTTTTATTTGACGCAACGTACATCTCTTTGAAAAATTTGCGTTGCAAATCCGTAGCCTCAGCGGTTTTTTACCATACAAGTTTTTTCTGTATAATTTACGAAATAAACCTGTAATCAAACTGGTTTTTTACTGTAACAAATAATGTTTATGCTAAATCTGCTGTCTTAACAGACTTTCACCATATGGAAATAAGTTTTCTCTGTAATATGTTTTAAGAAAATCCATATTCGCACCAGATGTGAATATTTTACATCGGGCGAATATGCATCAATCAGTCATCGCTGGGATTTGAACCTGGGTCACTTCGTTGGAGGTTGCTCTCTCTGTCCCCTGAGCCACTGCGGCTCAAGTGTTTTATTATGAGGAAATCGTGATCATTTCGCTTAAATGTTGTATCATTTTGACAATAAAGTTAAATCTAAGTTTTATGTGTACGATGTTCATAACCATAAAATAATTGCTGAAAAGTACAGAGAATAATCGTTAAATGATTGGAAAAAAAGAAAAGTTACGGAGCACAAAACTATATGGCAGAAACTAGAATCTCAACTGACAGTTTTAATACATTTGTGATTATAAAGAAAAACGAGATTGACCGTTTTGTAAACAAAATGGCTTTAAACCGTTAAATATAAAAAGAAATTCCGAAAAAGCAATGGTATTTTTAATGTATACTAGCTAAGAATGGCGCAACATTGCTTAAAATATTACTCAACATTGAAAATGCTTTGTTCTTTATTGTAGTGCTCCATTTCAAACTTGCAAAACTTTCAATTTTTGTTTGTGTTTTTTTTTCTTCTTTGGCATTACAAATAGCACAAATGGCGCTAACTTCAAATTACTGTTTACAATTTATCTGGAAAAATATGGTAAATTTTTCCGGCCGGTCGTGATGATTCCCAGAACGATAGCCTATCGTTGCCGTCTTCTCTTTCACGAATAGTGGGGAAACATTAAAAAGCAACGGGATTAAATAACGATTAAAATTGTTCGAATTTGTGGTGACTATGTTTGCTACAAGGCTGAGGGCTGTCAAAAACAAAAGTTCAGTATTTCGTAAGTATTTTCAGCACTTTCGTATTTTCAATATGATTATCAGAATGATAAGGGAACAGAAGATTTTTAAATTTCGAAAACATTGAGAAATTTAATGTTTTACACTGGGTCTTGACATTTTTATCAATAAATTAGTTCTTAAAGATTAAATAACAATTATATTGGCAATTTTCCGTTAGTTTGCACAAAAGTTATTTTGTACGTTGCAATTTTTCATAAATTTTTCTGAATGTTTGGCCTAGTTTATATTATGATTTCAAAGATTATTAAGATTGTTTTGTTGAAATAATCAATTTAAAAATGTATACAGTGATTTATATGTAAAAAAATGAAAGCAAATATTTCAAAGAAAAATATCAAAAAAGGTTTTCTTTCACAAACACTGCTGAAATTGAACAAAAACCGATCCTTTACTTTGATTATACTGATTCTTATGATTATACTAATTATTATGATTATACTGATGCGTATTTTTATTATGAGTTTGCAAATTTAACTTGAAGAGTTTCGATTGACATTTGGCGCACGAGGGATAATTTTTTAAATTTTCTTTGTCTCATTTTTTTAAACATTTCTCTAAAAGTCCTCCACGAAAGCAAATTTCTCCCAATACTTGATCCAGGAGTTCCCTTGTCTTTTGGATTGGGTTCAAAATTACAAGGCTACGGAGTTGAACATTAGCAATCGTAAACCCAAAAATTGGGTTAGCTGTTCAACGACAGTTATTTATACATAAAAAAGGAAAAAAAAAACATTTCTCTCATATTTCTTGTAGGATTTATTCATAGAAATTCTTTTCAATTGTTTAAAATTCCGAATTTCAGACAAATAATCAATAAAATTTTCTAAGAAGTTTCATATTAGTTTAATTAAAACAACAAAATCATCGTGTTTTTTTTGAAGACTTTAAAAAAAAGTTCAAAAGCTTGTTAAAAAATAATAACATATAGGAGAAGGTTGGGTAATACCAGGTAGCTAAGGTTCGAAGGTCTGTTAGAGGTAAACTATTCACTCGCTGATTCAACCAAGTTTATTTTTAAAATTATCATTCTCGTTTAGTTGTTAATAATCATCCTAGAAAAGTCATGGCTGTGCTTTTTTCATAAATGTTTTTTTCCCTCAAAAATCAAACTACCTGGTATTACCCAACTAGTATAATGAAACCGAGCATGCATATTAAATCTATGGGAAATTAAGAAATACTGGAATTTCAGTGAAAAAGTATTAGGCTAGAAAAGTTACGGCTGTGCTTTTTTTTATAAATGTTTTTTTTTTCTACAAAAGGTCAAATTGCAGGTATTACCCAAATAGTATGGTAAAACCCAGTACTCATATTTACTCTATGGAAAATTAACAAATATTAGAATTTAATGGAAAAAGTAGCAGAAATTTCTATTTTAATGACTATTGAAGAAAATTATGCATGTAATTTACATGCCATGCAGTCAAAGGAAAGAGTGGGAAAGAAAGGGACAAAAATTAAAAAACAAAAAATTATTAATGTTTTTTCAAAAGAAAAGGACAGAGAATTTCTTTTTATCTATATAAAAACTACACTTTTGACTCAAGGGTCTACGAAAAGTCTACATGATATAAAAATAAGGCTTCTTGTGCTTTAATAATGGGGCCTGCGATAAATTTTGTCCTGGGACCAGTAAAATTTTTATTCAGCCTTGAATCCAGTTATCTTCTTACCCCACCGTGCCACTGCAATTTTCGTTGGCCCAGCATAAACACTTATTAAATAAGGGGACGGACCGGGTTAGTAACCGGTTTTACCTCACAAGCAGACGTTATCGAAACGAATCAAAACAGTGTTACCTATCGAGCTGAATCCTTATTGTTTGTTAGGGTGTGAATCTTAAGCAAACGTTGAATAAGCTGGACCAAACTTATTTTTTATAACTTTAATGATCAATTAATAAGAATAGCTAAAAACCAGAGAACATTAGAGAGTTAAAGTAAAGTAAATTTCTCTACACAGTTACCATGAATTAATGATCAACAATATGGAAACCCTTTTTCTTGACATGTAAATCGTAATTCAGAGTTTATCCGTTAGAAAACTAAACCAATTTTGCCAAAAATCGAAGAACCCGGTTTTACCCCGCTCTATGTTTGAAGAAAAACTCTCTGGCTCCCAATCAAGATGGCGTAATTAAGTAAGTCAAACGGTAGTAAGTAAGTCGAACTTTTAATATATGAATGAAAAAAGTTATTTTAATAAATTTTATTAATAATGTAGTCATTTGCACGTTTCAATTATAGAATCAAACATTATCTTTTGAAAGAACTACAAAATAACCCCCCCCCCCAATCGTCTAGGTCCAATGAATCCAATCAATCGAATCAAATGATTCAATAAAAAAATAATAAAAAAATTTTTTTTAGTTCAGCTTTATCTAAATTTATTGCACTTATTATTTATTTAATGGCGAACTAAAGTTCACTATCACATTCCTTGGATATTTAGCAACAAAATAAATAAAAATATAAGCTTGTTAAAAGCAAAACTTTTTACGAATCATTTATTAAAAAATGCAATTTTTAATTTAATCAAGTTGTGAACAATATTTTGTTTGTATTACCTCTTTCCCATAATAATTTTCATTTACGGTATAGGTTTAAGAAATATATAATAGTATATGTACAATATAAAGTATTTGCACAATATGCAATTTTGTACAATTAATTCTTAAAGCAATCCCGCTACAGCCCGTTTTGAAAAAATGAGACATGTTGCTTAAGGCTGCACAATTTCGTGACCTACGGCATGATTGTGAGAAAGTGCACATTGCGCACAATCCGCCTTACTTCATAGAAAAATCATTATCTGAGCTGGATAGGCTTTAAATCGTTACTGAGGATCTAATCTCAGTCCTACAGAACTACAGTTTAATGTCTTTAACCACAAAGATAACGTGGCTCACAAGCAATTCTATAGAAGAATTAAAATTTCTATAGAAGAATTCAAAATTCTAAAGGAGAATTCTTGTAAATTGTTGGCAAAGTATGTAAATACCCTACCAAAGAGTTTTCGACACCTTTTTTTGCATAATTCATCCTAGAACACGAAAGGATCTACGTTTTTCTATTTTTAGATAATTTTTGACATTTGAATTTAAAAAAAAAAAAATTAAGGTGGTTTCTTTTCTGTATGAAAATGAAGCTGATTCTTTGCAAATTAAACGAATAAAATAATACTAGCTACTATACATTTCAGCCTATTGCAATCTTTTGTTAGTATCTTTTAACTAAAATATAGAATAAATCTTTACGCGCTAAGTAAAAAATAAATTCATACGCTTATACAACACTTATATATATAGTCCCTCTATCTATTTTTATCATTTTACAGAAACGAAAAAAACAAATAGTAAAGATTATATTCTTAGAAATGAATTTTATTGAAAATATTTACCAGAAAGCGCATTTCTTGTCTTTAACTATATATGCTCATGTGTTTTTGTTTTTCAATAATGTTTTGGTTTTTCAATTTTGTTTTTCAATGTAAAAAATGTTCCAAATTTTTTTTATTTATTTACTTTGCTATAAATATTTCATGTAAAATTTACATGGCATTTTGAAAATAAAATTGGCATTTTAGTACAAGTTTCCTTTGACAATTTAGAGATATATTTAACGTGAGAGTTGGCAGCAAAATTAGCAGTTTAGGCAATTTTGAGAAAATTACTCATCAGATAACGGCATTCTCAAAAACCGCATAAAAAACAGTTGAATTTTTTGATTTTTCTTTTTTTAATGTCAGTAGTAATTTTGGTATTTTTTAAAGTATATTACACTCTAAGATATTCACCAAAATGTATAAATTTTTTTGAGCTGAATTTAACAAATGAAAGGTTTTTTCATGAAGAAATGAAAGGTTTTTTTGTCAAAAAAACCCGAAATCAATTCTCTAATCTGTGTACTTGCCTAACACCATTAAAACTGATACTTGCTAGTTTAAAAGGTTTTTAGCCATAATTTTTTTTTTTTCATTCGTATTATTTTATAAACTTCTTTCAAAATTATCAAACAATGAAACTTAAATTTCATTGAAAATTCGTGAATAAATTATTCTCCAGAAAAAAAGTATGTGATGAAAAGAGGTGTGAAAAAAGTGCTTTTAACAAAAAATGATAATATTTACTTCAACAATCTGAAAAGTTATCAATAGTTTAAAACTCGCTATACAATAAATTGAACAACAACAATTTAATTACGTACTTCCGTAGTTATTTATTTTAATATAGTCGATTTTTATTGAGAGGAAATAGACGCGAGCACTAACTGAGCAACTTAAAACGTTAAATATTTTATTGGGGCGACTTGTTTTAAAAATTGCACTTTGCTATTCGTAAAAGAGCTTTGTGGAGGGATGTCAATGACATCTTAAAAACACTCAATTTTTCCGGTTTCAGAGCATGCTATGATCAACTATAAATATACAACATTGTTTTATTTTTTCAAAAGTTCATTTCAATGTGAATAATATCTTACAAACAGTTTCACGGTGTTTCTATACTTTTATAAACTGATTTTTTCGAAATACGCGTATTTATACCTCATTTAACATAACGCTATTCACTCTCCCTAAAAACTTAATAAAATTTTTACTTCATTTTTTATACTCTGTTCTTTAAAAATAACATTAATAAAAAAATATTAAAAATAAATTCTTTAAAAAATGATATAAGTTTTTTGTTCCAACTTGTTCATATCTATTCAGGCCGAATTAAAAAGATTTGTCTCATAATTTAAAAGATTGGTAAATAAGTCCTTAAAAACATTTTTGGTATATTAAGTGATAATTTGAGTCAAACTTAAAATATTTGGTGAATGTTTATAAAATTTTCATTTAGAAATTTTTAAAATTTAACGATTGAGAATTGATTTTTGGCGACACCTTAGAAAAAGTAACCTTGCAGCGGATAGAATTTCTCAAAAGTTAATTCATTGATCTTATTGGAATTTTGCACATTTGTTGATAAATTTTACTAGAGGTTGAATAAAGAATTAAAAAAAAAAAATTCAATTTTTGAAAGAATTATAATACAAGATTTTTCATAAAATTTAGATCTTATATTGCCTGTAAAATTAGTTAAGCTTAAAGAGAAAAAAAATATTTTATTCAATAACTAATCAGTTTATGAACAGGAAGAATTCCATTCAGTTTTTGAGATATCGACTACAACTTCAAAAAATAGAGTTTTGAGGAAATTCAATTTTTCTGATTTTACTCCCAGACGAATACTCCAAGATACTATTTAATGAAATCACTACTAACATTTTGTAATATTTTCTTTTACCATTTTCAACTAAACTAATTCGATAAAAACCAAACAAACGGTTTTTTAAAAGAAAATTTAGTTAAATTTTTACGTTAAGAACAATAGTATTAAAAATTCAGATTTAGCATTTCATGAATATTTTCTTTTTCTAACATTTTGATCTTGAAATAAAATTTTTATCGCACAAAACATTATTTAAACGTAGAACCATAATATCGGTATTTTGATTTGTAATTTGGTACAAAATTACTTCAACCTTAATAAGGTGTTAAATTGAACTACGTTTCCGTTTAAATAGACATCGTTTAATCAAGTTTATGAGGTAGGATAGTATGTTTTAACTTAGTACAATATTAAGGTTTCCATTTAAGCTGACATTGTTTAATCAAGTTTAAGAGGTACGATAATATGTTTTAACTTAGTACCATATTAAGGTTTCCGTTTAAGATGACATTATTTAATTAAGTTTAAGAGGTACGATAATATAACTTAGTACCATATCTAGTTTTTCTACAAATTTCAAGGTTATAATGCTCCAAAATTTGAAACAGCCTTTAAATTAGATTCTCAAACATAATTATCAATTCATGAAAGATTCAAAATTCCGACTGTTGATTTTCTTTGAAATGATTATGTTTTTAATCGAAAAAGACTATTTGATGTAAATTAAACCACTTCGAATAAATTTAATTACTTTTTTTTTACCACTTTAAGCACCTTTCAAGAAATAAATAGCATGGTCAATTTTTTTAAAAAAAAAATAATGTTTAGTCAAATTTTTAAAATTAAGATTTAACGTTTTATGAATATTTTATTTTTCTAAGATCTTGATTTTGTAAAAATACTTTATTCTGAAAACCATCACTCAAACGTAGGGCCATAACATCGGTATTTTGAACCATAATACGTTACAATTTTGCTTTAACGTTTATAAAGTGTTAAATTGAACCACACTTCCGTGTCAGTTAAGCCACAGTGTCATGTAATCAAGTTAAAGAAGTACGATAATATGGTTCAACTTAGTACCGTATTATGGTGCTAAGTTGCCGTAAATTTAAACGATATCATGGTTAAAATCTCTGACATCGTTGAATTTAGCCGTATAATTGATTAGTACTCAAACATAATTATCATTTTATAAAAGAAATGCAACTTGAAAATGTGATTGTTGATTTTCTATCACGTTTTTACAATAGAATCGGAAAAAGAATCATACTCACATGCTGCCGATGAATCCATGGATATCCTAAACTGTGATCTGAAACTAGTTTCGTTTTCTAAAATTCATAGGAGGGCGGAGTCATGCGCGCGCATGGAAGGGCGGAGTTTCTCCTTATTGGGCGGTTCACATGATCACATATTCAGGCCATAAGATTTGTCAACATGCTTTTCACACAAATTGCATTCTTTCTAGACAAAAGCGTTTCGCTACTTGCAAATTAAAAGAATGTTTTAATTACAGCATCATTTAATGTAATCAGGCGAGCTCTGGAACAGTTTAGATTGCCAAAAGGTTAAAAATTCATCAGAATTTGAAGAATTTAACAGGATGAAAGGGAAACCTGTAAATGTTTATAACTTGTATTTCGCTTCCTATTTTCAAGTGGAGTTTCTTTTATTTATTTTATTTTTTATTTCGATAGCATATTGAAGTACAACCGAAGAGATTTTGGAACAAGTGGCTTATTTGGCTTCGTTTAGAAGATATTAATTCGACGATTGTTATGCTTAATTTAATTCTAAACCTCTTTTGTTTTGTTTTAGTTGATATTTCTGATTCCTTATTACCTTGAAATTATTCAGTTTTGTAAGTAATTAAATTCTTCCACGCTTCAGTGGTAAATTTAATTACATCTAATACTACCGGTTCGCTTTTATAAATTAATATAAATAAATAAATATTGCGCTGTTTATTGAGGCTAATTAAATTCTCGGTACTTATAATAAATAAAAGAAAAATATGAACTTATTTTTTATTTTGAAATATTTCAAAGGGATACATAATTTAAAGTTTAGAAAACTTGTCGGAATTAGAAAAATTAAATAATTTAAGTTTTCTGATTCGAAGTAAAGAATTTATAAGTAGTTTGAGTTTTGAGAGAATCGGAAATAATTAAAAAAGAATCAATAATCTGTGGGAGGTAAATAAAAAATATAAAATGTTATAAATATTTAATAAAATTTTATTCATACATAATATGAGCATCAGAATTTCAGTATAAAAGAGTATTTATTTATTTATTTTTTTAACTGTTAAAAATTCTTTGGGAGCATGATAAACCAAGAAAATGCTCAAACTTGCTGCAACCTTAATATGGATCTACGTTGAACCCTAATAAGGTAATACTTAATATAGTTCTAAGTTGAACCATAATAAGGTAATACTTAATATAGTTCTAAGATGAACAATAATAAGGTAATACTTAATATGGTTGAACCATAATAACGTAATAATATGGCAAACTTAATATGGTTCCAAGTTTAACCATGAAAAGGTAACACTTAATATGGTTCTAAATTGAACCATAATAAGATAAACTTAATATAGTTCCAAGTTAAACCATAATAAGGCAAAACTTAAAATGGTCTTAAATTGAACCATAATAAGATAATATTTAATACGGTTCAAAGTTGAACAATAATAAGGCAATACTTAATATAGTTCTAAGTTGAATCATAAAAGATAAACTTAATATGGTTCTAAGTTGAACCCTATTATAGTACTTTTTTAATTTTGCGACACTAAACTATGGAACTCGAGCGGATACGTGGTTGAATTTGTTACGTTAATGAGATTGTAGAAAATTTGCTCCATATTAGAGATCAAGGTAATATTTTTTTTTATTATTCAGCTTTGAACGGATTTTTCTGTAAGAATTCACATACTTGTAAGAATTTTAAAAATTATATACTCCTGCTCACAGGAGTCAAAATAATTTTCAGGAAAATTTCTAGTTTTTTCCACTTCTCTGCTGTCTGCTTCCTGTTTCTTTTCTATTTTTTTTTTTTTTNTTTTTTTTTTTTTTATTTTTTTTTTTTTTTTTTTGATTAATGATAAAATTGGTCTTTTATTGCTTGCTGTTACTCCACCAGAAAAGAAAAAACCTTCAGATTACTGTTGTGTAAATTAAGCAATACCTTTCTATAAACACTTTGAGTATATATTTTGAAAAATACAATTTCACCCACTTGATCCGGGAGTTTCCTTGAGATGACCCAGGTTCGAATCCCAGCTGTGTCTGGTTGATACGAAATCTGCTCTCAGCTCGCACAACCCACAGTGCTGACATTAAATATCCTCATTGGCAAACAGCTCATTGGTTAGAATCCCCTTCCGTTGGGCGAATCGTGAGAGGTTCTCGTGATTTCTTACTGCATGTTAAAACAATGAGAATTAGTTTCATTAAAAAGTCCTCCACGTTGGGTAATTTATCCCAATGCTTGATCTAGGAATTCCCTTGCCTTCTGGGTTGGATTCAAAATTGTAAGGTGATTAAAGATATAAAAGATTAAAAATATAAAATTAAACTACTTTTTCTTACTTTTTGTTCTACTTTACTTTTCGTTTTACGTTTCAACAATTCACTTTCCTCTTTATCTCAGATTTTAGGTTAAATTTTTGATTTTCATTTTTTGGGTGTTTTTATTTTTATTCCATTTAATGTGTTATTTGACAGAATAATACTTTTTTTTAAAATGGTAAAAATAAAATGGCATTTTATTATATGTTAATGAACTGCAAGTTGTTGGTCAGAAAAAGGTCCTGGATTTTAAGGCTCTTCAATTTCATGACCATTATCATGGCTTGGTCACTTCTTTGAAGAGACTCGTGCCGCTTCGAGCTTCTGATTTCAGTCAGTGACGTCACGGCGGCGCAGTATCATCTTCTCGCTTTAAAAATAAATTGTTTCGCATGTAACTAGCATTTTTTTAAAACTTATTTCAATACATTCATTGTTTCTTATTTTTTTTCATTTCGTGATGATTTTCTTCACATATGATTTCAAAAATTCAACAGTAGTAGTCAAAATATCAGCCTGAGGTAGAATTATTATAAAACACAAAATAAGAAAACGTAATTTTCCATGTTCTACCCCAGAAAATATAAAGGTGACGTATGAATTAAAGTATTAGAAGCATTTATCCTGCTGTGAATGAAAAGCAATATGTTTTATGTTTTTCGTTCAGACGTTTGAAAACTCTAAATAGAATTTCGTCATTGAAATTGATACCGTCTCATAACTTTAAACAGAAAAGAAGAAAACAATGTACAAGGTCGAAGAAAATAAAATCCTGAAATTCAAAAATCAAAGTTATTAATGCTTAAAAATTCTTCCAATTTCATAATATATTTTTAATGTCATTATTCAAAATATTTATGTGTTTTAATTATAACGTCTTAATTTTAATTATTTATGAGTAAGTGCAATATTTCCATTATTATATTCCCAAAGATTACTTTTTTTAGTAATTAGCACTTAAAGTTTTTGTTTCATGGGGATAATGTATAAAAAATTTGTTATTATAATTATATAAAAGATAATATTTTAAAATTAGGCATCCCAATTAATAAACTGTAAGGACACTTTTATAGTTACATATTGTTATCGGACCATATGTTATTATAAAAGTGTTCTTATATGCTTTCTTTTAGTTAACAGTAAAAGTTAAAAACTAAAACTTTGCTAACTTCTAACTTTAAAGTGTCATTTTTAATACTATAAGAAATACCAAGAAAATGTATGAATATTATATTTTCCGAGCTGAAATAATTTGTTAGCAGTACAAAGTTTTACAGCTATTATCAGAAAAGTGTCGAACATTCAACTTATTTCCAACAGCAAGGTTTTCATATCTTTTAGTTGTCATTATCGAAATCTGTGGGCGGCGTGACATCATGAGGTAGCTTCAGCTTTGAGTAAGAAATAAATTAGCCGTTCTCTGTCTTCTCTTTAGCCCTGCTAATTTGCACCTACTGCCTTTATTACCTAAAAATTAAAGCTGCAAAGTTATCTTCTCTTTAGCCCTGGTAATTCGCACCTACTGCCTTTATTACCTAAAAACTGAAGCTGTAAAGTTATCTTCTCTTTAGCCCTGGTAATTTGCACCTACTACCTTTGTTTCCCAAAAACTGAAACTGTAAAGTTATCTTCTCTTTAGCCCTGGTAATTTGCACCTACTGCCTTTATTTCCTAAAAACTGAAGCTGCAAAGTTATCTTCTCTTTAGCCCTGCTAATTTGCACCTACTACCTTTGTTTCCTAAAAACTGAAGCAGTAAAGTTTTGCAGAACTAGTCGAACTGAAGCTGTGGGAATTTCATGCTGCTACCGGGATCGAACAACACTCCCTCACAATGGCAACTTATGGTTCAAACCATTGTGCTGTGCCACTTTTCAGTGATTCGAAGACAAAGCACGTGATACTTTTTATACATACTTTTTAGAGCTCCTTTGTTTTATGAAAAGGATAAAGCAATAAAATTATGCGATTAGTAATTTTCAGTTATTATTTCACTATCGTATATTTGTTTGCTAAAAGATTTTTTAAAATTTACTTTTTTCTTGCTTAAACAACTGATGATAAATGTATAATACTAAATTGCATTTCACAATGACGATTGCTGTAGAATACTGTAAATAAATTTAAAAAAAACTTAATTAAAATTTTCGAATAACACCAGCTATATTTCTTTATTCTAATTGAGTGACGATCCAGTATTTTAAATGTATCTAAAAAGACTGCAAAGTAAAAAAAAACATTAAGCGTAAGTTAATTTGTAAAAATGAAATAAAAGTTATAAAAATAATATTTTGAAATCCCCTTTCTACTCCTCTTTAACACCTTATAATTTACTTTTACTATTATTTATATATTTACTTTTTTCTTGCTTAAACAACTGATGATAAATGTATAATACTAAATTACATTTCACAATGACGATTGCTGTAGAATACTGTCAATAAATTTTTAAAAAAAATAATTAAAAATTTTCGAACAACACCAGCTATATTTCTTTATTCTAATTGAGTGACGATCCTGTATTTTAAATCTATCTAAAAAGACTGCAAAGTAAAAAAAAACATTAAGCGTAAGTTTATTTGCAAAAATGAAATAAAAGTTATAAAAATAATATTTTGAAATCTCCTTTCGTGTACTGCTCTTTAACACCTTATAAAAGGTGATAATTCTCAGGAAATATTCAGAATATTTAAAAATTTTTGTATTATGGAGAGATGATTGGAAGCTCAACAAAGAAAAAAAATTTAGAAAGTGAACGCACTCGACAGTGATTACAGGTTGTTTTTCGAAGGCTTCGTATTCAAATGAAATGATGCTTTTTTGCGAATAATATGCTATTTTCATAACTGCTCTGAGATTGCACCAGTTACTCATAACTGTTAGGAAAAGTTCAGCCTATCTAAAACTAGCACTATCTATGCTGATTCTGAAAATGACACAAAACGTCAATGAGGGGGAAATCAACAATTTTATGGAAATAAAAAGCGTTTCTACAGTAATTTTTTTTTAATATTTAAAAATTAAACAGCGATGGCTCAGGGGATAGAGCGTTCACCTTTCAATGGGGTTAACCGGATTCGAATCCCGGCGATGGCTGGTCGATACAAATTCCGCACCCGGCTTACACCGACTACAGTGCACACTTGAAATATCCACAGTGGTAGACGGATCATGGGTTAGAGTCCCTTTGCAGTCAGGCTAAACATGGGAGGTTCTGGTGGTTTTCCTATCCATGTAACGTAAATGCGGGTTAGTTCCACCAAAAAANTTTATTTATTTTTCGTAAGTACATAAATTGTGTGTTTTATTTCATTTCAAATATTTGAATTTCAGAATGATATAGAGAATTAATTTTAAGAACATACTAGTTTTTTTTTTTTTTTTTAATTTTAAAATTTAAAAATTATAAATCTTTAAAAAAATCTGAAAAAAAAATTTCATAAAATTTGCGAATTTCAGATTTTTCTGGCAAAGAAACTAAATGTTATCAATTATTATTAATCATTACAACTTATATAAATCAAATAAAAAAAGAACAAATTATGTACAGCTGCAATAAACAAAAACCGCAGTTCACTAGAGGGCGTGGATATAGAGTACAAACTGGTTACTAGACCAGTGTTGTCAACGTTCACCGTGACGTCCGTTTGGTCGAGTGATTGATCTTTCTGCCTTTATATCTATGGTTCCACCAAAAAATCCTCTACGATGGCAAATTTCTCCCAATACTTGATCCAAGAGTTCCTTTGTCTTCTGGATTGAGTTCAAAATCACAAGGCTACGGATTTGAGCAATAGAAGTCGTAAACTGAAAAATTGGATCAGCTGTTCAAAGGATATAAAACATTTGAAAACTTACTGCATTATCTGGACTCATAAAAATTTGCAACAAGTTTTGACTCTACATTGAAAAAAAAATCTATTAAAAACTTTATCTATTGAACGAATTATTATTTTAGTATTTATAAATTTAAGAACACCACCATTTCCAACACAAAAATTCACAATGAAAATCTCTGATCAAAAATTCACATCTTTATTGGCGAATGTAACTAATACCTTCCTCTCTGTCAATAACCTGTGATGCTTTTTTTCCTCTGTCATTATCTTCAGGTTGAAAAGAAAAGTTGAAGGGTGACTTATAAGCTTCTTTTCTATGCAATTTCAAAAACATGTGTCATCGATCGTTGGGGAAAGGGGGGGGGGTAAAGACAAGTTAGTTCACATTGCAAAAAACAAACCTTTTATTTTAATACACCGCTCTTGGTACTTATTTTCCCTCACTGTGAAGTTAAAAAAAAAATCGGCTATAAAATGTTAGAAACCTGCTAAAAAACGTTATAAACTTTACAGTATTATTTATTAAAACGTTAGAAGCCTCCTAATGAACGTATAAACGTTTTAAAGACTATATTTTATGTATAGTATTGGGTAACTAAACTAAAAGGGTAATTCAGTGAAATAATAGATAAAAATGGAATTGAACGCGAGTTAGATTGGATCTTTTATGATAAATTAAAAATTTTAAGTAAAAATTCACTTACCAAATATTTTACTGTGATCAAGTAAAACAAAAACTCATTACTTTTTCAAGTTTTATAATTCGTATTTTTTCTCGTTATAAAAATTTGAATACCAGATTGATTGATTTATTGAATTCTGTAGAT
Source organism: Parasteatoda tepidariorum (assembly GCF_043381705.1). NCBI lineage: Eukaryota > Metazoa > Arthropoda > Arachnida > Araneae > Theridiidae > Parasteatoda > Parasteatoda tepidariorum. Next base: position 5,056,745 of record NC_092215.1, read on the forward strand.
TTTATTGAATAAACTTTTAAAAAAAAAGTAATTAATAGCAATTGTTTAACCCGTTCCTTCATTGGGCCATTTCCATTGTTTTGTAGTTATGAGACAACAGATGATGGCTACCTATTGACTGCTTAGTATTCTTTATGAAGCTTTAAAATTGCTTTCTTGACCTTGATATAATTCACGTACAGACAAAGTTCCAGCTCAAGTAAATGTTAATTCGAGCGCAAAAAAGTTTGAACCCCTTAATACTATTAATTTTACTTTTTACGTAGTTCACTGTATCTCAAGAAATTCGTAAGCGAATTGAAAATATTTCTCGGAATGAAGCAGAAAAAGAAAAAAAATTAACCAAACTACTATAAAAGTAAAAACTTTAAATGGTAAAAAGAAAGCTATAATAGTACTATAAATAGTAAAAAGAAAAGTATTTTTTTAATAGCAGAATGCGAAAATTAAACTCACTCTAACAAGGAAAAGTTCCTAAGTAAAATTCAGAGAATTCAATGAAATATTTACAGTTGTTAGAATAACCAGGGGTGATTGTGAGCCCAAGTCAAAATTCCGGAAAATTTCTTCAGTTAAAAAAAAAAAGAAAAAAATGGTTTAAATTGAAAAATTTTAAACAAGTTTTTTTTTCTTTCCTTTTTCTCAATATTTCCTAGTTTACTTAAAATATATTTTAAATTTTACACATACCTATGATAACCTGGAGAAGTAATTAAAATTCACAACTATGTCTTTTTTTCTTGAGTTTATGATTATAACAATTATTTACAGATAAAAAAAATGAATATTAATCAAGAATATAAGCTTATAAAGTATCTCTCTGGCTCTCCCTTACAAACAAATAAAATAAACTGTGTTTTTAAGGTCCACTTTTGAAAATTTGATTTCCGGAAACTTCTGTGATGAATGATTTTTTGAAACGTCTGGACCTTCGATCTCCGGAAACTTCCGGATCACTGTTAGCGAAAAATCCGGAAATCCGGATTTTTTCCGGAACACAATCAGCCCTGAATAACTCATAGATAAGCCATATCCGTAAAATTAATGGTTGTGGTAACCAAAATCATACAGTTATCAATACTTAGCTATCTTTAATTTTTTTAAACTTATAATACTAATAGAAAACTTGATATATAATATCCACACAACGGTGAAAACATTTATCTGTTGGGAAAATGCTATTTTAACGTGATTAATGGTTAGAAAGAATTTTTAAAAGAATCGAGTTTTAAAAAATAAATAATTCTACCAACAAGACTTTTCAAGATGAAAAAATAAGTTAGTTTGTTTATATTACAAGTGAAAAATCGGTGAGAATACACGATTAATCTAAAAAATGCATAAAAAAGACATTTTACTTTGAAGCAAAATAGAAAATTATAGCCTTTTGTTAGTTCAATCAACTTCGCGTAAAGAACAATAGAAAATGCAATATTAAACGCAAAATGTATATTCTATGAATATACATATTAAATGAACATACGAATACAAAACCACTTTCCGACAAATCTCACAATGAAAATTTGGACTATTGATTTCCGAAATTGGCATTTTCCTTTTGATTCTCGTCATGCAAGGTTGCATTTGGCGTTAAAAAAAGTCAATTTTTATTAATTTCTTATGGCTTTACCGTTGTTATTTAGCAGCTTATTTTTCAGGCTATGGGTTTTCTATCAGTTTTTTTCTAATACCTGTAAAAGTTTCATCAAATCCTAAGAGTTAAACCTGGGAACGTCCTTTATTAAATGGTTCTTTTTCTTAAGTTAGGTGCTTCAGCAGTCCTAATTAAAAGCTTCGATTTTACTATTTTTCTGATTTGAAATTATTTGTCTTGTCTTACAATTAATTCCAATTAACACTCGTAGTAATAAAATTTTTTATCATCCTTCCTCCGCTCGTCTAAAAATAGTATGTTTTTCATTTGTTAATGTAAATTAGCAGTTACTTTTACTCTTCCCTAATGCAGACAACGTGTTCTTAACTTGCTTTTTGTAAGAAAATTGGTAAATGAGGTAACTGCAATAAAAAAATTAAGTGCCCTTTTTAGAGAATTTGGAAAACAGCAAATGTTAAGTTAACTAAATATTGAAAAATAATTATATTTATATTTGATAATGAGAAAGGATGACTTCAACTTTTATTTTTCCTTAACAGATTTTACATCTGAGTAAGTCAGACTCTGCGTTTTGCTAGCAAAGCTTTATGAAATGAATTTTACAACAAATGTCAATTAGGAGAAAATGTCAATCGATTTATATCATTATTTCATTAAACATAAGGCTGAAATTCATATCAATGATGTGTATTTCGCATAAGAATGGAAAATGTCTGTGCAAACTCCAAGACCCGTGGTGGAGCAGGGGAAAGAGCGCTCGCTTTCCAATAAGGTGACTCGGATTCGAATTCCAGGTATGGCAGGTCGATACAAATTCCGCTGACTTAAATACATTCAGTGGTAGACGGATCATGGGATAGAGTCCTCTTGCCGTCAGGTTAACCATGTGAAATTTTCATGTTCCCCCTCTCCATGTCACGCAAATGCGGGTTAGTTCCATCAAAAAGTCCTCCACGTTGGTAAATTTCTCCCACTACTTGATCCAGGAGTTCCCTTGTCTTCTGGATTGTGTTCAAAATTACATTATTGGAAGTAGTAAACTGAAAATTGGGTCTACTGTTCAAAGACGGTAACAAAAGAAAATGAAATAAATAAACTCAATATACAAGATATATAGCCTGGTTGGTAGGGCACTGGGCCCATGTCGAAGAGTTAGTGGATTCGATCCCAGGACGGCCGAAGATTCCTTGTGTAGTAAATGTTAACTCATGCACGTTAAATCTGTCGAGTCGCAAAGTTCTCCATTTTCCCGGGTACTGATCCAGGAGATTCCTTGCCTTCTGGATTGGATTCAAAATTACAAGGCTACGGAGTTGAACATTAATAGTCGTAAACCCAAAATTGGATCGGCTGTTCAACAACGGATGAGATAAGATAAAATATACAAGTACAAGAACATATTTCCGTTTCGCTGTATTTCCATACTTGTTACACATTCCTTACGACTCATACTACTAATGCTGAAAGTATTTTCCAAACTATAAGGGCAACAGTATGATTTCGAGATACATCATGATTGAGAAGATTCTAAGCCGTGTCGATGTAACGCGTGTATCTCCAGTGTCTGGCCAAAACTTTGAGTATCACCTGTAATAGTATTGGTTGTAAGTGTGAAACATGCGTTAAAATACAGTAAGAATGAAATGGTTCAGAATAATATATTTTTGCCCTTGTATTATACAGTCCCTGATAAATTATTAGACACACTATAAGATTCTATGTAAAATCTTAATTATCAGGTGATACTATACAGCTTTATTCTTTTTATGTGACTGAAACCGGTTTGCACTTGTTTACGTTCGCGTATCATTTGGTTAAATTAGACGATATATTATATAAATTAGACGATATATTAGATAAATTAGACGATATATTATATAATTATAGAATATTTATTACATCTGGTATTATATTAGTATATTATAATAATTAGACCAGATTATTAGACGAACTGTAGTCTTTTAATAATTTCATGTTTTGCGCGAGTTTATACGCAATGCGTCGAATAATTTGCCAAGGGACTTTAAGTAATTTTTAACCTCCTTTAGCGCTTTGAAGTTTAATTTTTATTGAATAATTTTTTCTTTTTACATCATTTTGCATTAATTTAGGTCAAAGTAAAGGGGAAATATTATATTTAGCATTTTGATAATTTATGGTTAGGAAATACAACGTGGAATACCAATGGCACATTTCCAAACAATAATTTTTCAAATTTGCAGTTTTTTAGATGTAAGAAAAACAGTGATTCATCATTCAAATTTCTTTTATTTACAAAATCAATTATTGTTAAATTAACAAATATAATTCCGATAATCTAAAAGATTTTTTTAGTAACCATTAGACTGTGTTTTTGTAATTGAAAAATACCAAAATATATTTTTGCTTGTAATTAGAGCGTCAGAGAAAGAATGTATAAAAGGGACGCCGGTGTTCCATCTGCAACCAAGTGTTCCGATTAGCTTTTGCGATCCCTTATGTTCCTATGTGATTATATTTTTGCATGCCTTTCAATTAGGCCATGTTTTTTAATCATATTGCTTATAAATATAAACTGCATAAATAGAATATTGAACTTCAAATCTACGCCTTAATCTTAACAGCACGGGGTTCTATCACATACTGAAATGATTATATAACAGATAAATGTCTATAAAACGTGTTTAAAAAAAATTATTCCCATTTACACTTCATCATTTTAGTATTGTAAAAAAATCATAGTTCAGTTTACCACCTTATTAAAGTTTCAGCAAAATTTCACCATATTATATTTCAAGATACCTATATTACAGTTTAACATTGAATTAATATTATCATTCTTTTGAGTGTATTAAGAAAATCAGATTAAAAATCAAAAATTATGTGCCAGCCTTTTCAGTTGAAGTTTCTATAAATAAAAAATAAATAAAAAAAAAAACAGTTTTATGTGTTGGATTAAGTCGTAAACTATTAACTCAATGGCAAATATCTCCATAACCAGAGTAAAAAAGAATTTCTATTTATCACAATTTTTTTTCTACTTGTACAAATATCTATGCGTATTTTATCAATTAATTATTCATGCTAATATTTTAAATCTATAATGTTTTAATTTTATAATGTTTTATTTTTAATATTTTAATTTTATAATATTTATATATATATGACCTTAGATATAAATTATTCTAATTTATATCTAAGCGATTTATATCTAGGCGAGGATCTAGCGCATCAAATGGTAAACATATAAAAAATATTACCCAATACACAGTCGGAATTTATTTTATAAATCTGATCTAATCTAAATTTTAAATTAAAAGAAGAAAAAANTATTTATATATATATATATGACTTTAGATATAAATCATTCACAGTACAGGATCTTGCGCATCAAATGGTAAACATATAAAAAATATTACCCAATACACAGTCGGAATTTATTTTATAAATCTGATCTAATCTAAATTTTAAATTGAAAGAAGAAAAAAAAAGAGTATTTTCAAAATGACATTTAAAATATTTTCTCTTAAAGAAAGCTCTTCAAATTATAAAGAAAAAGAATAGAAGCTATTTTTTAAAAAAAAATAACATGTTTGTTTGTTGCAATTTGTTTATTTTTTTCGATATTTTAAATAATCTCTCTCGAATAACTCATATTTATTCCCGTTTAACAACTCTTCGCAAACACGAAAAGATTTTCATTAAACTAGAATTTAAAAAAAAAAAAAAAAATCCTAAAAAAGAAACTCTTTGCATATGAAACATAATCGGTAAATTTCAATAAATTTCCCAACTTAGAGCAGATAAACATTTGACTGCTCATTATCGACAAAATTCGGGAATCAAAGAGTTAAATAAAGACGCGATTGAAGATGAGAATCCAATAATTAGAAAATGAGAACTAGCGAACGGGAGTTTAATTTACGTGAAACTTCCAAATAAGCCGTTTTGTTTCCTTCTTTTGAAAAAGAGAAAGAGGAAAGAAAAAAAATCAGGATAAGATGTATTATAATAGATGGGAAAGAAGAAATATTTTGAATAAAGAGAGGGTATAGTCGGTTGTTAAGATTGAATCGTAGAGGCAGAAAAACTTGAATAACGATATCATTAGTGGAGGAAAATCCCGTTTTCCCAAAATCATGAGCTCCAATGTAGCGCGAGGCACCAAACAGGGCGAATAAATTGGCAACGGACCGATTCTTTTAACGAAGTAGGGAGGCGTACGTGTTTCCCGATTCCACCCCACCCCCAATTTTGTAATCTGGACACATACATAGGGGTCTCCTTTAAATCTCATCAGGCGGGATTACCGGCACTAATCAGGCGCTCGCCTCCCGACAGTTCTCCAAGCGTCGCTTAATTATCAGATATTTGCTCTAATTTACGCTGCCGGCGTCGGGATTTATTAAATACCGGTTAGGGAACCGGTTTCTGATGAGAGCTTAATTGAAGAACCGACGCTGCCATTATTGTCGGAGGAATGCAACCTAATACGGCGGAGACTTAAATGGAGCATTCCAATGCTGCTACATTACTTCATGTTCCTTAATCCATAAATCCCCATTTTTACCCTTTCCTACGAACCTTTTTTTTTTTTATTTGGGTAAGAGCGCATTTGTTCGGGAGAAGTAGCGGAAAAATAAAAATAATGAAATAAAAAATATCCGTGTCTCAATTTACGTCTTGCGTCCCTCAGAAGTTTTTTAATATAAGAAAGGTTTCTATTCCTTGGGGGAAAGCAATTTGCATTGGGAAGGGGGGGGAGAGCGCGGCGCGTGTGTGGAGAGTTCAAATGAAAAATACCAGAGATACTTTGCGTAATGAATGGAAGTATGCATGTTCGATCAAGCGAAAAACCTTTCGAAGCAATTTCGATTTATCTGGAAAAAAAAAAGAACCTGTAGTAACAGCGAAAGTTCGAGAAAGAAACTACCTATAACCAAGAAAACTTTTCCAGTTCTCTTTCGTACAATTCGTGACTTTTTTCTTACCTTTCGGAACGATATAAAGGGGTGTTGCCACTTACTGTTCAAATAAAAATGTTCTCTCTACATTTTTGCATAACTTCGACACGAGACGCGTTCGAATTCATTACATATTTATAACGATTTCTTCCAACTCCTCCTTCCCTGAATTTACTTCTCTGTATCCCCGCTTTAGCTTTTTTGTTTATTTTTTATTTCTTCTTTGGAAGGAAAAAGAAAAGAAAGAAATGAATAAATGGAATATAACTTCTTGACTGAAAAGAAAGAATTCGCAACTTGAAAAATCGGAGTGAGTTTAAGGTGCGACGCACATGTTGAAAAAAAAGAAATAGTTCGGAATGTGCGTCGAAATAGGAAAAAAGCTATTCTTGGCAAGGGGAATCTTTCAATTTTTTCTGGAATTTTTTTTTTGTTCTTATTTATTGTCTTCTTCAGACAATAAAAAAAAAACGAGAAGTAATACTTTTAAAAGATTTCATTATCATGTAACAGCTGAATAATTACTATTATAACATTGTATGAAATAAAAAGTATAGATTGTTAAAAAATGGAGAAAAAAAACTTAAAGGCACCTCAAAAAATAAGACACCTTGAACTTTTTTTTTTGTTGCAAATATCATGTTTTCTCTTATAAGATGTTCCAATTTATCGACTTTAAAAAAAGAAAGAAAAAAAAGATCAACTTACTTTCCCTTACATAGTCTTGTGTGGTTTATAGAGCTGTGGTGGTTGAGGGAATAGAGCGTTCGCCTCCCAATGAGGTGGCTCAGGTTCTAATCCCAGCGGTAGTTGGTCGATATGAACTCTGCTCCCGACTAGCACCGACTACAGTGCCGACATAAAATATCCTCACTCAGATCATAGGTAAGAATCTCATTGCCGTTGGGCTAAACGTGAGATGTTTTCGTGATTTTCCTCTGAATGTAACGCAAATTCGGGTTAGTCCCGTCAAAATTTCCTCCATAAAGGTTAGTTTGTCCCAATACTTGATCCTGAAGTTCCCTTGTCTTCTGGGTTGAGTTTGAAATTACAAAGCAATGGAGTTAAACATTGATAGTTGTAAACAACGCTGGCTATATATATATATAAAGACGGGCTTATAAGCCTTATTATCAAATTGAAGAGCACAAATTAGAGAATGACATCACTAAAATACATCCAGGGGGTTACGACGTGTTCGGCCGATAAAAATTCGTAATAAGACTTTGGGTTATTACTTCCAATTTATTTTCATATTAAAGCTTAATAAAAACACGAGATCTTTATTGTAATTGTACTGCTTACAAGTATGGTTTATGTTATTTACCATTCTTATTTACAATTACAGTATGATTCATGTTATTTTGTTTGACTTTAACTTTAGCTGAAGGTATAAAAATTGAAGATAATACTCAAAACATGACAACCCTTACACTTTATTTTTATTGTGACCTTTCACAATTTGTAAATTACAGAAGAATCTTAAAAATGATAAAATATAAATCTAAATAATAGCCTGTTTACACATCAGCTCTTAAGCATGACACAAACAAGACAAATGATTAAATTTGTCCCCCATTCATTGTAGACAGAGTGTTCCAAAATGTGACTGACGAATTCAGAGGGGCAATGAAAACACAGAACATGGGTTGTAAATTACGTTCAGATGGTGAAAACCAGGAAAAATATTTCAATAGTACGGGGCTCGTTGCATGGCCTAACACCGAATCTCAATCCAAGGGACTGTTTCTATAGGGCTACTTAAAATCACTAGTTTATTCGATGTCTGGGGAACATGCTTGCACTTTGATCTGTGTCCATTTTCTTCAACACGCATTTTGACCTGCGTCCATTTTCCTAAATACGTTTTCGAACAGTGTCCATTTTTTCAAACACGCATTTCGAACTGCGTCCATTTTATTCAACACGCTTTTTGAGTAGCGTCCATATTCTTAAACACGCATTTCTATATGTGTCCATTTTCTTAAACATGCATTTCGAACTATGTCCATTTTCTTAAACTCGCATTTTTGGACTGTGACCATTTTCTTAAACACGCTTTTTGAGCTGCGTCCGGAATGAAATACTCACTGATATATATATATATATATNTATATATATATATATATATATACCTTTCTGTACTTTTTTTAGCTTTAATATATCTTTTGAAATGCTAAATTATTTCATTTCACTTAGAATTTTGTAATTTTTGAAGATTTAGTGTGCATAAAACTTCAGCTATTTCGTTTCCCCAAGTACTTAGTTGAATTCTTGAAAATTTTATTTTTAATGTTCATTCATTTTAACAGGCTAAAAGTGATTAAAACTGAGAATACTTTACATTTTTTTTTGTTTATTATTATTTTTTTTTAATGTTACAAATACTTTCAGAAGAATTTTTTTAACCAATTTATTTCAAGCTATTTCCCATATAATAGTTGTTTTTGGTTCTAAGTTGTATAGACTTAATAGTTTTTCTCTAGTTTACTTTCAATTTGTTTTTGGGATAATCTTTTTTTTTTCAGCAAAGGAATAGGAAGAAAACATAGGTGATTAAAAACAGAACATGTGAGAATAAGTTTAAAACAATAGTCATAATTACAGATAAGAATACTATCAAAATAAAGTCAAATACGGTCACCTAATAAAATAAATATATTATTGAAAATCCTCCATAGATCTAATGAACAAGTTCACTTAAAATTTAATAAATAAAACAGTTGCTATAAGAGATGTTTTGGGTCGAAACATTTTGCCGGGTTCAGGTAGTCGGGGAAAATTAAATCTTTTACATGGCCGGTTCTGGATACCCCACAAAATTCATATTTGTTACACCCGGTCTGCTCCTGGAACTCGGTAAAATTTAAATTATTACCTGGCCGGTAAAATTTAAATTATTACCTGAGTCCCCAAAGGTTAATATGTGGTGTGGACTAATGCACGACCGAGTCATTGGGAATTTCTTTTTTACAGAAAAGACGGTCTCATCAGTCGCATACTTAGACATGTTGATAAACTTCGTATTTCCACAATTAAAAGAGCTTCAGCCACGTGTCTTTTTGCAACAAGATGGTGCACCACTTCATTGGGGTATCATCGTTCGTAGTTCTTTGAATGAATTTTTTCCAAGAAGATGGATTGGGCGAGGAGGTCCAATTCCTTGGTCGCCCAGATCATCTGATATAACGCCGCTAGACTTTTTTTCTTTGGGGATTTATAAAGTACAATGTTTACAGGAGGATCGTGTCGAACATTGATGACCTAAAAGTCAGAATTACAACCGCAATAGCCTCTGTGGATGTCGACATGCTTGCCGCTACCTGGCGTGAAATTGACTATCGACTTTATGTTCTCCGTGCGACGAAGGGGGCACACGTAGAAGTTCATTGACAAGGATCATGAAACTTTTTGAGTCTATCTAACCATTTATGTTATTAATTTTAATCTATTTTTATTATTTTATGAGTTATTAACGATCAAAATGGGTCCGGGACTTTATAAACACCCTGTATGTTGACAAATGATGGTATATTGAATAAAAAATGCTTTAATTATCAAGATTTTAATTTAAATCATCAAATAAGCTATAAACGTGATTTGTGTGCAATGAAGTCCACCTTAGTACAAGTTCTTACGATTTTCTTTCATCGGTGAGAAATTTTATCTTAGAATTCGTATCCTAGTAATACTCTGTTTTCAAGCAATTTTCAAATTCCAAAAGGAAAAGAAAGTCCTGGATTAAGCAACAAAAAAAGGGGAAAACTTGCTTTCATGAAAAACATCATTGATGAAACTAACCGTATTTGCGTTACACGAAGAATAATACCTCGAAAACGTTCAATAGTTAACTTGACGGAAAGATAACCTTATCCTGAGTGGTTGGGAGTTGAATTTATTGAGCTAACNCTTAAGCACCCGGTATGTTGACAAATGATGGTATATTAAATAAAAAATGCTTTAATTATCAAGATTTTAATTTTAATCATCAAATAAGCTATAAACGTGATTTGTGTGTAATGAGGTCAACCTTAGTACAAGTTCTTACGATTTTCTTTCTTCGGTGAGAAATTTTATCTTAGGATTCGTATCCTAGTAATACTCTGTTTTCAAATCCCAAGAGGAAAAGAACGTCCTGGATAAAAAAGCAAAAAAGGGGTAAAACTTGGATTCATGAAAAACATTATTGATGAAACTAACCGTATTTGCGTTACACGAAGAATAATACCTCGAAAACGTTCAATAGTTAACTTGACGGAAAGATAACCTTATCCTGAGTGGTTGGGAGTTGAATTTATTGAGCTAACAACGAGTAAAAAACACGCTTTCTAGAAAATTACCAATGGCTAATTTTACTCATACATGTTTCGATTTAATATTAAAAGCAAATTAATTTACACTGAATCTGTAATAAAATGTTTCAAAGTGAGTATTTTGTTGAGTTAAGTAAAAATAAGAAATGATAAGAAAAGTACATTCAAAAACTCATTAATCAATTGATGTAGAAACAATAGTCACGTGCTTTATGTTTTTAGAAAATTAACCTTCAATGATATTTAAATTAGTAACGGCATTAGAATAATTAATGTGTCATTTATAAGAAAACATTTATGATCAATTTGTAACTATTGCCTAGTATGCTAAGTTTACAAACCTAAATAATAAAAACATATTAGTACTATCTTTACTCATTTGTTGAAAGTAAATTTATTATGAAAACAAATTTAGTATGACATATTGTATTGTATTTTTCTATACTTTTCATTGAATAAAATTCATCATGATTTATTATAGTTAAGAAATGCCAATACAATTCTTTATTTCTAGTTTTGTATTTATTTAAGTATCATAATAATTTAATTAGATTTCTGAATTTCATCTCCTCCCATACTGGCACCTCCCTTTAGCGGAAATATTTCTCTGTCCCGAAGGTGACTAAAATATTTCGCCAGAATTAAATTTCTGCACAAAAGTAAAATATGGCGGGCGTAAATAGTTATTTCATCTTGATTATTAAGAAACTGATAAAATACATGAACTACATAGATGAATAATTTTAGGGTTGATATAATTCTGAATACGGTGAGACGCGGTGGCTCAGGGAATAGAACGCTTGCCTCCCTATGAGGTGACCCGGGTTCGATCCCAGCAATAGCTGGTCAATTCGAATTCCGCACCCGACCCGCACCGACCACAGTGCTGACTTAAATATATTACGGTAGACGGATCATGGGTTAGAGTCCCCTTACTATCAGGCTAACCGTGGAAGGTTTTCGTGGTTTTCCTCTCCCTGTAACGCAAATGCGAGTTAGTTGCATCAGAGAGTCCTGCAAGAAGGAAAATTTCTCCCAATACTTGATCCTGGAGTTTCCTCGTCTTCTGGATTAGGTTCAAAATTACGAGCCTGCGGAGTTGAACATTAGTATCCGTAAACCATAATTGAGTCTACTGTTCACCGACGGTTATAAAATAAAATTCTGAATACGGTAGCGTCGAACCTAAAAAGTGGATACCCGATAAAGTCGGTCAGGTTCGAGTAACCGTTAACAGGTCTTGAGACTAAAAATCGGTCCAGATATCAGGTAGTAAACTTTTTTTGAAGGATCCGGGTAATGAAAACAAGCAAACTTTTACTTATTGGTTCGCTAGCTAGGAAGTGACGTCAGTATACATACGTGACGTGAGTATACGTCAATATTAGTTCGTCAGATAGCGTCATAAATATCAGACATTATGATAAATTGTATGTTATGTGTACGGAATCTATTAAAATAAAATAATAAACTGTTATTGATTGATCGTGTGGCAAAGCACAATACAAAGCATTTGAAACCCTTTTAACCCTTTAGAAGGCAGTGGTAAGTATACTTACCACCACGTTTTACCACTTTTAATTTAGGTTTCCATTTTTCAATAACTTCAGGTTTCTTGAAGTGAGTTTGAATAAAATTGGTAACCATTTGTCAGTTTTAAAAAACGTATAAAAGTTATAAAATANCAAGTGGTCACCCACCCGCACACTGACCGTAGCCAGTGATGCTTGACTTCGGTGATCTGCTGGGAACCGTGTCTTAACGATCAGTCCACTGCGGGACTTTATGGTTCATATAATTCTGAATACGGTGAGCCGCGGTGGCTCAGGGGATAGAGCGCTCGCCTCCCAATGAGGTGACCCGGGTTCAATCCCAGCAATAGCTGGCCAATTTGAATTCCGCACCCGCCTCGCACCGACCACGATGCTGACGTGAAATATCCTCGTGGTAGACGGATCATGGATTAGAGTCCCCTTGCCATCAGGTTAACAGTAGAAAGTTTTCGTGGTTTTCCTCTCCCTGTAACGCAAATGTGGGTTAGCTGCATCAGAGAGTCCTGCACGAAGGAAAATTTCTCCCAATACTTGATCCTGGAGTTCCCTCGTCTTCTGTATTAGGTTTAAAATTACAAGCCTGCGGAGTTGAACATTAGTATCCGTAAACCATAATTGGGTCTACTGTTCACCGACGGTTATAAAATAAAATAAAATAAAATTCTGAATACGGTAGCGTCGAACCTAAACACTGGATACCCGATAAAGTCGGTCGGGTTCGAGTAACCGTTAACAGGTCTTGAGATTAAAAATCGGTCCAAATACCAGGTAGTAAACTTTTTTTGAAGGATCCGGGTAATAATAGGGTAATGAAAACAAGCAGACTTTTACTTATTGGTTCGCTAGCTAGGAAGTGACGTCAGTATACATACGTGACGTCAGTATACGTCAATATTTGTTAGTCAGATAGCGTCATAAATATCAGACATTATAATAAATTGTATGTTATGTGTACGGAATCTATTAAAATAAAATAATAAACTGTTATTGATTGATCGTATGGCAAAGCACAATACAAAGCATTTGAAACCCTTTTAATGCTTAGCATTAAATTTCTACAACAAATTAAAAAACTAATGCCCCTCCCACGGTTTATTACTGACTAATAAATAGGGATGTAAAGAATATTCGACCACTATTTGGTATTTCGCCTATTCCGAACTTTTGCCGAATATTCGATTGGCCTAATGTTTGGCCAAATATTCGATCGAATATCGAATAACGTGATAGTTAAATTTTAAGAACCAAGAATAATTTTTTTCTGAGTTTCTTTTGTTTTGTTTTTTATTAACTTTTCTTTTGTATGAGTGTTTTTATTACGTCACAGAATTTTTTAAAGAGCGTTTCTTACGAACGTTATTCTTTTATCGTCTCTTTTTTTTTCTAATAAAACGGCGATGTGAAAAAGATAAATTGAGATTTTTAGCATTACATTTTCGTTTAAAAATTCGTTTAAAAATGCGATTTTTGTTTTGACTTCTATCTAGCGATTTCTTTTTTAAAAAAACTGTTTTTATCGACGTTTTTATTATGACGCGATAATTAAGAGGGTTTCTACTAAACTTTATTTTTCTCTTCTTCACTTTTTCTTAAAAATACAGAAATTTGAGAACCGAGATCATCAGCTATTAAATCTTCTTTTGAGGATTATGTTTCCTTTTTTGTATATAATCTTTTGTTCATATGGGCGTTTTTGTGATAGCATGGCATTTTTTAAAAGTGTTTCTGATAGACTATATTTTTGTTAAAAGTTTTATGGATATTTTTTTTCTGGAAAATATTATTTTAAGCCTTTAATTTTTGTTTTATGAATTGAAAGGGTTTTTTTTTCTATTTCTTCTTTTTATTTTTCCAACTTTATGTTTTTTTGTTATTAATTTCTGTTAGTCAGTTTTTTGCTTATCTTAAATATTTCTAATAAATAATCATTATGGTTTTTTCCATTTACCCCATACTAATAATATAGCTAGGTTTTGATTAATTTTCAATAAAGAGTAAACTTATTTATTTATAAGAAGTACTATTTATTAAGAATTTTTTTTTAAAAAAATGAATACTGTTTTTCGACCACTCTGAATATTCGGTATTCGGCCGAATATTCGTTATTCGGTCAAATCATTATTCGTTATATATCTACTGATAACTACAGGTTGTTCCATAACACTGTGGGCCAGAAGACCATGATCTTTGGTCAAAAGTCAAAAATTAAATTTCAACTAAAATATGTGTTGGCAGTTTTAATATATCCCAAATTAAGTATTCATAATCATTCCAAACATTATAATTTACTTTTTGGACCGACAAGAGTACAATGTAATGAAAAATATGTTAAAATTTTTTTTTTTAAATGCAACTTTTAAATTTTTATTTCAGAAATATATATAGGAATTTCACCTTACTGTAACATTTTAATCAAAGTAATTAGTCTGAAATTATAGTACAATTTTTTAAATTGCTGGATTAGTTAATACTCTTGACAAACTTATAGTTTATATCTTATCATTTAACATTTTACAACATTTGAATGACTTCCGAAACTTAGTTCCTCTAGGTAATTAGCTAAACTTTTTTTTGTTGTCTTCTTTGATGTTTCTTCTTTCGAAAAAACCTTCCCCATTTTGCCCATATCGCAAAGGTGGTCTAAATATACCGAAAAACAAAAATTCATGTTTTCGCGTTATTTTGTAATTAATTCGCGTTATTTTGTAATATTATTTCGGAAATACAATTTGCTTTTCATTTTTAATATAAGATTACGAAAATTATTATATTTTCATTGCTATATTTAACTATTTAAACGTACTATATTATTATTTTTTATTTTTGCTCGCCGTATTTCAGCCGCCATTTTATTTTTTGGGGTATTTTTAGTGTATTTCAAAATTTTAACTATGAATTCAATTTACCTGCACATACAAACCCCTAAATAACCCCCCCCCCCAATTTTGAAACAAATTTTATCGAAATACTAATTTTAGCCACGAAACCTTGGATGCTGCCCCCTGTGCACAATAACCATCTAATATTTAGAGTTATTATAAAAAATTAAGTCAATATGTACACACTTCGAATCACAAATTCATATTTCATCGAAAAAAAAAACTAAATTGGAAATTGAAATCTAACAAAGCGTTATCAAAGACGCAGGACTGAAAACATCAAAACGTGTTTGATTGCTGCAGAGGAGTTAAAAGAGGATTATTAAAAACTCCAGGTTTCATCAGGCAATCAAACTAGTTTTGATGTTTCCAACCCACCTTCCTCACTAGCGCTTCGAAAGATTTCGATAGCGTTTATATTTTTTCCTCTCTCAGACATTAATTTGCGACTCCTAATAAGCATAATTTTTATCTTCATTTTTGACAAGAATTCTAAAAATATGTATAAGAGTGGTGATTACAGAACACTCTGCATAATTCAAACCCATTAATACCCTCTTTTTAGGGTTGGTTCTAAAAATGCATCATTAGCTCAATGCATTTATTTTTCCGGACATAAATTTGCCTTAAACTATTATTGCGTGTTCATTTAATTAATTAATCACGTATCTTCTTATTTTCCTTTTCGAATTTAGAGTTATTAGGACTGCGTAGTCACTCGGTTTGTTTGTTAACATCGTTCTAGAGTAATGTAATTAATGATGATCCATACACAGTACTAGTATATGCGCATACTACCCTACCACAATTTTGATCGAAGAGCAAATGGAAATAGTTATCACACTGAGTTTGCCCCACGCTTCCCAACCATACGTAGACTTTCCAGCTTTGAAAACGCCGGAGACATGCATAACATCCGCATTAACCTCACTGTTTTTCACTCAATTGCATGTCATTCTGTTCAGCATTCATTTTCGCACGACTTTGCGTTCACTTTAAATGCTGTCATACGAACTGATGAACTAATTATTTAGAAGCAGCGGCGTATTTCTGATGCTATCGGGTAGGCCGTTTTTTGCATTTGGGTTTGGGTAACCAATATATCTTTTCGCAATGTACAGCTCAGTAGTATTAAGCTTAATTGCTTATATATTAATTTGCATTTAGCGAATTAAATACGCAAAGGGGAGTATGTACAAAATTCTCGGGAGAGGTCAACTATCTAGAGAAATAAGCGCAGAATCAAAAATCTAAAAATACGCGAGTTAAAAATTTTCTAACGATACCAAACACAACCTCACCCTTTAAGGGTTAAAAAGGAAGCAACTTTAAAATCTTTTAGAGGGATTTCATTTTTTATTACATATTCGAATTCTCCAGAAAAACACACCCCAATTTGACTTCCAGTTTTTTTTTCATTTTGGTTCACAGATGGCGCTGTAATCTCAAAATGAATATGGGATAAAAAATTGTTTAAAATGGAAATATTTCGAGGCATGTAAGTAAGAACGAAAAAATAAAAATAGTTTTTATCTTCTTTTTGGAAAAAAAAAGTTTCAGAAATAAATTTATAGAATGTTAAAGTAGAAAAAGTATTCGAAATCCTTAATTTTAGTTACATTTTTAGGGGCAAATACTGAACGAATTTTGGCCCTAGTGCATATTTGAGTAAAACTTTCATACGAAGGCTAACTTTAAATTGACGATTGGTCAGTAACATCATTTTTACCACCAATATTTTATGTCTGATAACGTTACAAGTTTCAATCGTATCTGACCTCCACAAGAAGAATTTATCGAGTCATTTATCATCAACCGAACTTCGACCATTTTCCCACTATCAAGAATGCCCATATTTTTCAATTAATTAATGAAGATTATATTATTAAAATTAAATTAATTAATAATTAAAATTAATTAAAATTATTTTAAAAATTAATTTAATAATTAATTAAAATTATCAAAATTTATTTTAAAAAATAAATAAAATTAATTATTAAAATTTATTTTAAAAAATAAATAAAATTAATTATTAAAATTTATTTTTAAAAATCAATAAATTTTTTTTAGGTTAACTAAAGAGGAGAAAAATGTATCATCAGACCTAAAAAAAAAGCTTTTCGAACGTTTTGGGTGTTTTATTTTATTCTTTTCACAATAGTTCACTTTAAAATTTACTAATTCAATTTTCTTTTATTTCAGGGATAAAAATAAAAAACAGTTTTATTTAACGCTTAAACATTTTCTTTTAGTAAAGATTAAACTAAAGTTGCTTTTAAGCAAATGGTTTTTTATGAAATAGAATTAAATCAAAGAAAAAAAAATTTTTTTTTTCTTTTTAAAGATTTTGTCGGGCTATTTTTGAGCTCCACCCTCTTGAAAAAAATTTTCCATTTCAAAATTAATTCAGAGGAGAAGGAACCGTGAGACATTCTCATGTCCTTCAAAAGAGATGCGCTCTATAATTTTCATTTTATTTACCGTCGACCGGCGTTACTTTAGACAAAAAGGTAATCTAGGCAAAGTTTGGCTACAAAAAGTAGTTGACCTTTGAGAGTTCGGCAAAACGTCAAGGCTCTTTGTTGTAAAGTTAGCTAGATTGAAACAGACGTATCAAGATTTAGTATAAGTGTGAAAATAATTTTATTTTTCAGTGACTATTAAACAAGTACAAAACTATTAAGTACAACTATTTAAGTACATAAGCTTTGTTGATTTCTAAAACTCATAGCAACAAATGGTAAATTTTTGAAATTATTTCTTTTTGTATTACACATAATTACCATAAGAAGAATTTGATGGGGATATTTAATTTTTATACGTTAATTTTCCTGCAATTTTTCTGTTGGGCAATGGTCCCTTTATGCTCCGTGGGAAAATTAGTTTGCCACATCCAACAGTGTCCAGGAGAAAACTGTGGTGAACTTTGACCCAGGGCCAAAACTTCGGTTTAGTTTCCCTTTTAAAAATGTGCCGCTTTTAGTTATTTAAGTCAAAAGGTTTCAATAACAAAAAGTCATACAATTAAAATCAAAATTGCTGGTAAAACCTGTAAAAAAAATTTTTAAATAATACCTTTTTTTGCAAGAAAGAAATTCTAAATTACGAATTTTGTATAGAATACTAATGACAGTTTTTGAAAATAGGAAAGAGCATGGAATTCTAATTATATTATTTGCATAAATATAGCATAAGCGTAGAAACTGTAAGATTTATTTATTTATTTTTCCTTTTTCGGCCTACAGAAATGGAGATGAGTAATTCAGGGCTAGAAAACGAAATGCGTTGTGGCATAAAATTTTGCTACTGTTTTATTTTTATTTTAAAATCAATCGTCGTTGAACAGCCGATTCAATTTTGAGTTCACGACTATCAATATCCAACACCGTAGCCTTGTAATTTTGAACCCAATCTAGAAGACAGGGGAACTCCTGGATCAAGTGTTGAAAAACAATTTGCTTTCTAAGAGAACTTTTTGCTGGAACTAACCCGCATTTGCGTTACATGGAGAATAAAACCACGAAAACCTCACATGGTTAGCATGACGGCAAGGGGACTCAGCACTTTGATTTATATATATATATATATATCAAATTCCCTTTTTTCCCAGTTCGGTTCAGCAGTTTTCTAGCTACCGGGCGCTGAGCACCTATTCTTTAATTATAGCCATACTTACACTGAATGTATTTAGAATCCTTATTAAAAAGGAAGGATGGATCGCGAATTAAAGTTGAAGCGAGGAAAAAAAGAAAATATCAAAATATGCTGAAACACTAGTGAGAAAGGCGTGATGTAAAACACCGAAATAGAGTATGATTGTCAGATGAAATGTAACTAGAGGTAGTTCGAACAAAAACCTTTTTAATTTTTAACTGTTTCCTCCGGCAATTAAACAGGTTTTGATGTTTTTCGTGATAATTACATACTTGTAAAAATCCTATCCTAAAAATCGTGCAAGGAGCACAACTAGAATGCAAAGCATTCATACCATTTACAGTCCGCAAAAAAAAAACGAATCACCCTGAATAACTTTCGTTCTAATGATCGGATTTTCACGAACTAAGTGTCAATCTTAATGGTTCCTGGGGGTGACCTCAAATATG
>NC_092215.1:5076860-5081985 GCF_043381705.1 Parasteatoda tepidariorum
TATTTTTTTTTTCTCGAGAAAATGTCAATAAACTACACTGCTGTCTATAAGATATTAATAAGTGTAGCTAAAGAAGTATACAAAAAAATTTTTAGATTATTTTGAAGACTTTAAATTTGAAGAAATTTTTTGGTCCGAATTGTCATGTTTCGTGAGAATCACCCATATATATATCAAATTGCCTTTTTTGCGAGTTCGGTTTTCTAGCTACCGGGATCTAAGTACCTATACTTTAATTATAGCCATACTCACACTGAATATATTTAGAATCCCTATTAAAAAAGAAGGATGGATAGCGAATTAAAGTTGAAGCGAGGAGAACACAATATCAAAATGTGCTAGTGAGAAAGGCGTGATGTAAAACACCGAAATAGAGTATGATTGCCAGATGGAATGTAGAGGTAGTTCTAACAAAAACCTTTTTAAATTTTAATTGTTTCCTCCGGCAATCAAACAGGCTTTGATGTTTTTCGTGATAATTAAACACTTGTAAAAATCCTATCCTAAAAATCGTGAAAGGAGCACAACTAGAATGCAAAGAATTCATACCATTTACATAATTGTATTTACTCAAAATTTAAAATCGACATAAAAAGTATTTTTTAATTATAAATGTCTTAAAAAGTAGTAAGTTATCTAAAGGGTTTTTGAAGTTAAATGAGTAGAAATATTTCTGTTCCCTCAATGAGAGCTGAACTAGGTCAATAATTTAAGGGGGGACCCCACCCTGAATATTTCAAAAATTCGAAAAAAATTTTATTGCTTTTTTCGAATCTTTGTACCCTTTCTAAATTGTGTCTAAAACGATTTCTCGGTACCTAACTTCGTTTGGAAGCTGTCCCGCAGTGAACTGATCGTTAAGACACGGTTCCCAGCAGATCACCGAAGTCAAGCATCACGGTCAGTGTGCGGGTGGTTGACCACTTGGATCAGTCTGAGTAGGGACCGAGGGTGTGCGGTATTGGTCCTCGTTAAACTGTTCTACAGTAAAGTGCTCGACTTCGCCTGCAGGTCGTCGGGCTACCTAAGCGGGGGTGCCATCTACTCTGCGGAGGATCAAAATTGTGATGCCACGTCTTCGGATCATCCTCAGGGGTGTTTCTCAGACCGTCGCCAATAGCCCATTGTGCAGCTCTAGTGCGACGTAAATGAACAAATCAAATCAAATCGTTTGGAAGTTATACCGGCAAATAGAGAGTCGTCGCTAAGCAGGTAGAAAGGCCCGTTCGGCCGGATTAGGAGGGATGACATTCTTTTTTTGTCTCATCCATTCTGTTGACTGTATATAGAAACTTGTTGTAGGCATTTCATTTATCGACCATTATATATATGAAATTAAACGTTTTCCCCTACCATAAGCCAAAACTTTAAACGCGTTTTTCCAGGGTTCGAAAAACTCAGAAATTTTACCCGTCCCCGAGGACGGCTTGCCCAACAATGTATGTACCCGTCCTTCTTTGAAACTAACCCGTAGCTTCTAAATAAATAAAAATATAATTTTCTCTTATTTATTGCAAACATTTATATAAATTGCACAATGAATTAGTAGTTACTAGGATTACAAATACTAGGATTACTTTATACAGTAATAAAAGAAATACTAGGTTACTAATAGTAACCTAGTATTTCTTTTATGAAACAATTTATTTCTTTATGAAATAATTTAAATGACAAAGGTCAAGTTATCTGGAATGTCAATTTATCCCAGGGTACTGCGTTTTTTAAATGAATGAAATATGACGTTTGCCAGTTCCACAATCAAGGCAATGATTTACAGAGGTTTCTGCACAGAAATCTGAAAGGGGTTTTCCATTTAGGTAGATGTTCATAATTGCGTTTAACGCTTCTTGTTCAAGGCCTGTACGTAAGGTGTTTTTTTGTAAGTTCATTGCTGAAAAGCCCCTTTCAACAGCTGCAGTACTCCCAGGAAGAGAAAACATCAATTCCACCTTGCGCAGTATGTTGCTGTATTTCTAGATTAGAGGATCATTTTAGAAGTGAGGCGCTAGACAAAAATTAAAAAATTTATCATGAACATTAACGGGAAAATAGCCGTCCGCGCGGACGTCGGATTCGTTGTCCGTGGGGAATTTTTGACCGTCGAGGGCGGGCGGACGGGCTGTTTTTCGAGCCCTGCGTTTTTCTCAAAACGCTGTTTTTTGACCTGGCCTAACGTTTTTCTCATGATCTATACAACGAACTTAGCTGTTCTTTTTTTTAAATTACGTAAAAATATATTCCTTAGTAAGTAGCATAGGATTTTTTTTGATATTTTTATATTTCGATTTCATATTAGTAGTTTATTTTTTAATGAAAAACTTAACTTTTTTTTAAAGTTGCCGCCATTTTGATAATTTTGCGAATATCAAAAAACCACTAAGCTACTTTTTAGATAATGACTTTATGTTTCAGAAAATCTAAACAAAATTCCTATTCCTGTTAGAAGTCCTGTTTCAGGACTTCTAACTCCATGAGGCCAGTGAGGTGCTACTTTTTGATGACTAGCCACACACGGAGCAGCCACAAAAACTTATTTTTTATTATTTTGTAAAAGAAAATTTTTTAAAATAGACTTAAATTGTAGCTAAATAACGTAAAAAGTCTCTGCATTGTCTCTATTATTTTAAAAAAATTCAAGAAAAACGTGACTCAGGGTGGGGTCCCCCCTTAATAACTGTAAACGACTAATTCCGTGCAACTATTTCTATTTTGCTTAAATATTTAAGCCGGTCTAGTCTTACAACGCCATCTATGAAGAGACATTAGAGACAAATGCTTTCACGAAATCTTCCGTATTTGTGCTCCTTTATTATTATTTTTTTTACTTTCAAAATAAAATAGAGAAGATGAAAATTTTTCACCATCCTCTAAGAAATTTCAGTTTTATTTTGAATAAAAGGCAATTTTCTATGCATTTTTGGAAAGAAAATTAAAAATAATTGTTGTTGTTGTAAAAATAATTGTTGTAAATAATTTTATTAGTTATTCCGAAATTATGATTGTTCAATAAAAACTAATTGGGATATTTTAAGAGAACTCGTTTTTAAATTAAATCCACGTATTTTGAACTCAAAAATTACAAAGCTAGAAATAAATTTTAAAAAAAATGAATAGTCTTTTCTTAAAATTAGCTATTCTAAATTTAGTCTATTTTTAATTAATGCTAATTTCGTAGGGGTGAATATTTTTTCGCATACGATAGGTCAAAACTTAGGGATAATCCAGAAACTTTTTTTTATGAGTTTGGTGTGATTTCAGTCCGTTTTAAACAATTATTTCAAATTTTAAAGATGATTTAGTTTTAGATTGTAAAATAATATAATGGGAAATTAACAATTCAACTAGTTGATATACGATACAATTTTGTTAAAGTTAATTATAAATTGAAATCAATCAGAACCATACAGTTATGGTTTACGAGCTATCAGTTAAGCTATAACAGGGTGCGTAGCCAAATTATTTAACAAAAAATAAGCACCTTTTAAGCACTCAAGAAATATTTTTAAGCATAATTAGGCAGGGTTGGAAAGTTTTTGACAATTGACGGTTTTATCTTCTTTTAACCGTCATATAAAAAAAAACCTTTCGGTATTGTTTTTGACAATTGTCAAAAATCATAAAATTTTTAATCATGTAAAACGAATGACGTTTTCATACGCTACGGACTGACAATACGCCGAAATAGATTGGGGTTCAATTAATTGTGAAAACGTTGAATAGAACAATGTGTCTTTTTGCATAATTCATAGCGAAAAGCAACATGGTCAGGGAAAAATCTCATTTTGAAAAAGGGAAAATTAAGCACTTTTTAAAAACACCCAATGAAAAAAGCACCTTTAAGGGCTTTTAAAAAACAAAAATAAAAAAAACCACCTTTAAGCACTTTTTAAAAACGCTACGCACCCTGTATAAGAACAGAATATGCGTAAAATATTTAAAAGTTTTTTAACTTTTATATTAGGTAGGTACTTCAATTACGTCGCGCTACAGCTGCACTATGGGCTATTTTATAACCGCCGTTGAACTGCCGACTCAATTTTGAGTTCACGGCTACCAATGTTTAACTCCTTAAAATTTTGAACCCAATACAGAAGACAAAGGATCAAGTATTGGGAGAAATTTGCCTTCGTGGAGGACTTTTTGATGGAACTAACCCGCATTTGCGTTAAGTGGAGAGGAAAATCATGAAAACCTGACGGTGATGGGACTCTAACAAATGATCCGTCTACCACTGAGAATATTCGACATTAGCACTGTGGTCGGTGCGAGCCGGGTGCGGAATTCGAATCACTCAGACATGGCCGTGATAGCGTGATTGGTAGGGGTGTAGTAAATGGTGACTGATGCACTTTAAATCTGTCGAGTCGCAAAGTCCTCTTTGTTCCCATAACAAATCAATACCTCTGGGGGTACTGATTCAGGAGTTTCCTTGTCTTCTGGATTGGTTCAAAATTACAAGGCAACGGAGTCGAACATATGT
Source organism: Parasteatoda tepidariorum (assembly GCF_043381705.1). Taxonomy (NCBI): domain Eukaryota; kingdom Metazoa; phylum Arthropoda; class Arachnida; order Araneae; family Theridiidae; genus Parasteatoda; species Parasteatoda tepidariorum. Next base: position 5,081,341 of record NC_092215.1, read on the forward strand.
AGTCGTAAACCCAAAATTGGGTCGACTATTCTACGACAGATATAAAATCAATCAGACATTGCCGGGATCCGAACCAGGTTCACCTAATTGGGAGCCGAGCTCTCTATCCCCTGAGCCAGCACAATGGGCTATTGGCGACGGTCTGGGAAACATACCTGAGGAACATCCGAAGACATGCCATCACAATTTTGATCCTCTGCAGAGGGGATAGCGCTCCCGCCTCGGTAGCCCGATGACCTGCATGCGAAGTCGAGCACTTTACGGTAGAACAGTTTAACGAGGACCAATACCGCACGCAGGATAATCAAAGTGGTCACCCACCCGCTTACTGACCGCAGCCAGTGATGCTTGACTTCGGTGTTTTACTGGGAACGTGTCTTTACGATCAGTCTACTGTGGGACTAAAATTTGAGCAAAAGTTTTAATTATTCCACTTTTTTGCGTGGTTTTTGAGATATGTAAAACCATTACTTTTGAAAGAATCGTCATTCCATAGTTACGTTCAAACGTTCCGAAGCAGGATTCGAACCCGGGACATTCCCTTGTATGAGGTCAACTCTTCGATCATCATATAATGTTTCAATGCATCAAATTATTTGTAGCTGCTTTGATACCAAAGTTTTCACATAAGCTAAGCTTAAGTGT
>NC_092215.1:5082626-5114876 GCF_043381705.1 Parasteatoda tepidariorum
GATTGTGTTTTATTTAAATATTATTTAGAAAGAATTTTTCTAAAAGTATTTCATTTAAAGTTTTTATCAAACTTTTGTTTTTTATTTATCTATAGTTATTGAAAATTAAGTTGATGATTTTTAAGTTGAAATGAATGCCGCCCTGCTTTGCATATTTCAACTTAACATTAAACACCCAGAATTTACAATTGTAATACAAATCAAATCACTTCAATCAAATCAAATTAATCAAACAATCACTACATTTATTTATTAAAAAACACTCTTATGACCTGATAATACATTGATCTAACTCTTAAATGTGAGTTTTATAACATATAATTTATTTAAACTCAGCACATACATCTAACCTCTGTTGTCGCCAATGGCTCAATTTTAAAATATAGTTTTTCTCTTATAAATTTTTTGATACTTTCATATGAAGGATAGTATTAAGTTCCAGAATTAAAAATTTGTGCCCAAAAAAGTTGTTAAAAAATTATAATTATTATTAATATTTGACAACAGGAAATTTTTAATTGAAGATTGACATTTTTTTAATTATGTTATTTTTTAAATATGTTATTTTTTAATTATATTTTTAATTAACAAACTCATATAACAGTATTTAGGAATCTATAAGTTTATGTTACGTATGATAGTTGCAGAATAACCTGTGCGCAATATATGTAAATAAAATATATTTTTAAAATTGTGCATTTTCTATTAATTGCATTTATTATTCTTATATTGAAAAAGTATCAAGTTATCTATGACCTCCATAATGAATGAAGTATTTACCGACTTTTATATATATTAAGGAATTGAATCAATTTTTCACGAAGTTTAAGATCTCGTCTCATCGCAAAAAAAAGTTATTTAATAAAATTATGCAAACAAAGTAATTTAATATTTTTTTTTTATAATTAATGCTTCTAGTAATGAAACAAACGCTTTCAAACTTTATTTTAAAAATATTGATTATTTCGTTTACAAGAAATTATTACTTTAAAGTGTGATAACATTTTTGAATACTCTATTTTTTTCTAGTAAATAATATGCCTTTGTTAATTTCTAAAAAAAAATAATCTTTATAAAAAAGCTTACATTATTCTTTTATAGAGAAAATTGATTTAATAGAGAATATCACTAAAATAAAACAGGTTATGTTTTCTTACAATAAAAGCTAAATAGAATTAATTCTTCAAAATAGCGTACAAAATCTATAAGACTTAGAAACATGAAATTTTGAATGTGCGTAGAAAATATGCAAAGAGTTGGAAAGAAAACATGAAAATACAATTTGATTACTAGTTTTATTTTTTTTATAACCGCCGTTAAGCAATCGACTCAATTTTGAGTTTACGCCCTATCAACCAGGCTATCCCGGNTTGGTTCATTAATAAATTATTTTTATTTCTTCGCAAACACAATTCTTACGAATTGCCAACACAATTCTTCTAAAAAAAAATTAAAAAATTTAATCTGTTATATCAAAAAACTAGATCGTTTTATAAAATATAAATTATAGCGTTTAATAAAATATGAATACAGTGTATTTGTAAAGTGATCCTGACAGTAAAAAGGTCATTTTCTTTTTTAATTATCTTCTAAAAAGAATTAATGAGTTATTTTTATTCATCATGGCTAGTCGAGGAGGAGAAAAAGAAAATCGAATTACACTGTTTAGGTTAATGTAATTTCGTTCTCCCACCACATTTACGCGTAATCCATCACCAATTCCAACTGCAATCGCCACGTTTATAATCTACGGTATGTTTTGTCAATACGCAGACGGCGTGATCATGAGTTAGAGTCCCCTTGCCGTCAGGGTAACAGCGGGAGGATCCCGAGGTCTTCCTCGCCATGTAACGGAAATGCGGGTTAGTTCCCTCAAAAAGTCTTCCACGAAGGCAAATTTCTGCCAATAATTGATCCGGGAGTTCTATTGTCTTCTGGATTGGGTTCAAAACTACAAGACTACGGAGTTGAACATTAATAGTCGTAAACCCAAACAATTGGGTCGGCTGTTCAACGACGGTTATAAAATAAAATAAAAAATATATGGACAACAATTTCAAAATTAGCAATGGAAACCAAAAAAATATTCTGACATAAACCAAAATATGCAATGCAGTTAATTATAAAAACATTAAAAGTTGTTAGTACTCATATAATTCAATTATTTACCTTCTCCCGTAATAAATAGCAATATTCATACCACAACACAAAAACAATACCATTATTCAGGGTTATTTAAACAATTTAATTTAAAACATCTGCCAATTTATATTTTAGAGATTACTAATTTTGTTTTATTTATTATTTTTATTTATTTAAATCTACAGTTATATACATTCTGTGATTACGCATACGAAAGTTTTACAAAACATGCATGAAATCTTATATTATGCTATAGCAAGTTTAGAGGATTCCAGATAAGAACATTTACTGAGTCATTTAAAAATGAAATGTGGTTAAAAAGTAAACGCATTATTTTTCACTTGCAGCACAAAATTTCTAATATATTAATAAAGAAATCAATTACAGTTTTTAAGTATTTTTGTAAAATTAATAATAATTCACTCTTTAAAGAATCCCTAATTCAAATGTCCATCAGGGGTTTACATTCCTTGTTTGACACTTATATAACAAAAGACAGATATGTAGAAAAAGTTGGTTACTTTTGTCACCCCATACAAGAAACAACAACAAATTTAAAAGTGTAGAAAAGATAAAATATAATCAATGAAGAAAACCAATCATAAAATGACCGTTTGATAAAGAGATTAAATAATTCTATTAGGTGATTAAAGTTATGAAACGAATAAATTTATGAAGATATTATCTTTGTAAAGGTTTATAAACTTTTAAATAAACACAGTATTGAAATGTGTGTATTCGAAACTTCAATTGAAACGAGGAGCATGAAAATTAACAATCAAAATCAAAACCGTGTTGTTAAAATCAACAACCGAAATTAACTTAGTAAAGAGGTAAAAAACTTAATTTCGCCGGTAACTGCAATTATTATAATGCAAGCTTTTATATAAAATTTGTAAGCCGAACCATAAAAAAAATGCCAAGAATAGAGTCTTTTCATATTTAAGAAAATATCAAACGAGGCCATTGGATTGGAAAATCGCTTAGGAAGATCTTTCAAATCCCCGTATTTGCTGAATATAAAAATAGCAGAATTTATCGAAATTTCAAACGAAAACGATTTTGAATTTATATCACTCAAAAATGAAATCGAATGGGATTTTTCAAGCGTATTTGAAAACTCCCTTTGAAACAGATGGTTTATCAAATCTTTGAACTTGTGATTCTTTTGCAATTAAATTCAAACTATTGTTGTTGTTTTGAATGTTTATTTATGTAACAAATGCGTTTTATTTGTATTAAGTACATTTTGTATTATGTTTATTGATGCATTTTTTAAAACTATTTTTCACACTAGTCATATTTTTAACTCGCCAAATATATTCAGTAATTAAAATTTTTCTCAAAATATTGACTATTACTAAAAAACATATTTACATTCAATTTAACATTACGTTCAACTTAAGTAAAAAAAAAGTTCATAATACTTCAGATGTTGAGATAAAAATTTTAAATTGTTCGAAAGATTAAAATGATTTTGTGCAAATTAAAAGTTAAAAAAAATATCTAAAAGACTTCTAATCACCAACATAAAATCTGTCAGGGTCAAAAACCAGCTGCATGTCCAATTTAAAGTTAGAATGTGCAGTAAAGTTTTATATTTTTTTCTTTTTTTAGTTTAGTTTACCAACTTATTACAATACTTTTGCATTTTAACCCTCTTTGTATAGACCGACAGACTAGCAATCTTTTATTATATTATTTATTAATATATAATTTATAATCAAAATTAATGACATTTTGCTCTCAGACTATAATTGAAGTAAAAAATATTAGTAATAAACGAATAAGGCTTTAGAGAACAGAGTTACGCAAAAATTTAATTATTTGTGAACAATTGATATAAGTTCCAAGTCATCGTGACGAGAAATAAATACTCAATTAATTAAAATACCGATTTTATATATTATGATCAAGATCACTTGAAATTATGTATAGTTGTATTTGCATGATTATTTGTAGTCATTAGATTATGAGAATGAATAATCATGATTGTTTGAAGTCATAAGCTATTGCTAATTACAATTATGAGTATGAATAATCAAGACTGTTGATCAAGATTGTAGCCTTACATTTGGATTATTAGCAATTTTGATTACTTGTAATTATTTTATTGTTGTGATCACAGGTAATTATAACTGCTGATCTTGATTACTTGCAATTACGATGACTGGTAATTGATAAATTATGTAATCATCAGCAATCAATTACTATTATAATCGATTATTGTAATCAACGCCTAACTGTAATAGAGAATTGTTTATTAATTCAGGAAATATAAGAGTTGTCTCAAGATTTGAGACATAAAATATTGTCAACGAAATAAATAACACGGAGTAGACAATTCGGAGTTATTGAAAATGGGTAGCTACACAAAAGAGAAGAAAAAAATTTCATTGTTGTACAATATTTTGAACCTTGTTGCCGTTCCCTGGTCCTGTAATTTCCTGTATTAGTGATCCGAATTGATCTAATACAATTTAAAGCTGTAACATTTTCTTTTAATTTTTATTTTTTAACTTGCAATAGAATAGTTTCTAAGAAATCTAATTTGATATATACGACTTTTTTAAAATTCAATTTCTCAAGAATTATTCAACCAATTTCGCACAAACTTTGTATTTTGTCATGCAAATTTATGTACTTTTAAAAAATTATATAAACCTTATAATTCACATATTTTTCGTCTATTATAAAATAGGATAAAATAATAAATATTTTTCAAGTTTATTTTTGCATGGAATTATCTTTGGATAAAGAATTTAATAATTGTGTGCAAAGATTTTTAAATTCGCTTACAAATTTCTCGCGATATGGTGAAATACGCAAAAAGTAAAATTTATATTATGGGGTCCAAACTACTGGGACCATACTTCTTAGATTGTGGCTAACCCCTATATTTTGGGGGTCAGAAATCCAAACTATTGAAAAAAGGGTATGTTTATACAAAAAAAAGGGCGTTTTTGTGTCTGATTTCGTAACTTAAAATATCGTCTGTACTAAGTTATTAGCACATTTGAGGTCACCCCCTTGAATCATTAAGATTGAGTACTAGAACGTGAAGATCCGATCATTAGACCAAAAGTTATTCAGGGTGGTCCATTTATTTATTTATTTTGAGCATCGTACATGATTTTGACGTGTTGATATCATTACCGATTTATTGATTATTTAGTTTTGTTTCAACCCGAACGAAAAGCAAGTATTAAGCTAATAATATAGTGGAAAAGTTGCAAAGCACAAAATAATAGTTATTTTCAAAGAGACTTAGCTTGGGAAAAATAAAAAATTAAATTCATTAACATGGTTGCGTATCTGAAACACAAAAATATTGAGAAGCAGAAACAATAAAATCATACGTTGAAGCAATTTAACGGCTATTTTTTCTTTTCTTTCTTTACATTAATTATTGCTTTGTAAAAGTATTCCTCCTTAATACATAGAAACTGCCGTTTTAAGTTCTCCATTTTCTCCAGAGTAACTTCAAACTCTCCACGCTTTAGCGTTCCATGACAAGAGAGTAACTTTCTAGGGTTGTTTTTTATGCCCAATTCACTTACCAGGTTCTTAACTCGAAAAATACTCAAACAATGTCACCTACCTGGTTCTTCCACTGAGTATCTTAAGAATTAATAGATTTAGCAATGTAAATTAATGCTGTAAATTAATGCTATAAATAAGACTAAATAAAGAACTTTCCATGAAAAATCTTAATTTGTTTTAAAAAAATGTCACTTACCTGGTTCTTCAACTAAACTCTTCATTTTAAGTTACTCAACTTTTAATGGTAGATAAATTTATGAATTGAAAGGTGTAAAAATATTTAAATTGTTTATAACTACATAATTTAAAACAAATTAAATCAAATTGTATCAAATAATTCTTAAAAACTAAAAAGAGGACTTTTAGTTAAAAAGTATTTATATTTCTTTTCGCTTAAACTTTGTATGTTCTTCTTTAAAATAAAAATTAGCATACAATTTCTCTACCATAGTTAAATTAAAAATAATAAATTTCCTTAAAAAACGATCTTTTGCATTAAATTATTTTTTGACGAATGAGATTTTTAATCATGAGTATATTTGTCTTAATTATCTTAGATAGTTCCAGAGATATGGTGAAATATATAAAAAGTGAAATTAGCCTTAAGGAGTCAAAACTTTCTACCGCTCAACTGATTAAATTATTTATGTCCAGATTATAATATTTTCCAGATTACGGCTACCCTTATTTATAAAGTCGAAAAACCAATTCAGAATGAAAAAGGATCTGATTTCTAAACTTAAAATATCAAAAATGAAATTAAAAGACAAAAACATACTTGGTGTTTTTGATCAAACCCCCCCCGACTCATATGGATTCTGAACCCCACAATATTAAAAGCAATTTGCTGCAAGCTTAAAGATAATTTTTAAGTTAATGATTTTTAATAACAAAATTTAGATAGAAGCTATAATCCAATTAGAATAAGAGAATATCTAAAAATTTGAAAGAAATCTGTTGATTATTTCATAAGAAATTAAAATTTAAAAAAAAGAAGAAAAACAGTATTTTTTAGTTTTTCTTTCTCAGTAACCGACTTTAATTCAAAATTATATAGTTTACAAATGAGCGGCATGTCTTTCGTAAGCAAATTTAATCATGAATATTTTATTACTCTAATCTTTAGAATTAGTGAAAAATCTGATAACTAGTTCTTAAACTACTGAAGATGTATCTAAGGCTTTATTATAAAAATGGATTAGCAAAATTGTATATACTAAGTTTTATTTTAAAAAATAAAATGATTATGATAGGCAATTCATTAAATTATAAAGTAAAGTTATTACCCATAACTTTATCTTTTTGATGAAGGCCCAAAAACATTTTTATTGAAATTCCGTTTAGCGGACTGAGTTCAAGAGATCAACTCCAAGGGAAAAAATATTGGGCCGTTAGTTACAAATGTGCTCTATTTATAACATTTTGGTATTAATTAGCAGGTACTTTTCAATAGACATCTTTAGGTACAGTTGGTTCCAAGAAAAAGTACCTTATAGAACAATTATCTCCCAATTAAATTCTTTTTCATTGATACTGCGGATAATATTAAAATATTATTATTTTTATATTAACTGGTAGCGTTATTTATATTTAAACTTACAGTGTTAAACTTGTATTGCATAATTTATATTTAAGCTCGTTGTTTGTTAAAAATTTATTAATAGTCCTAATATACATTAATTAACTTTCAATCACTTTAACTCAAATTATTTGAAAAATAAACAAAATAAAATCTAAGTTATATTAACCTTTCTTACGATTACTTCAAATTATAAAAGTACAAATTAATACATATATATAGGTTATATGTATATATTTATTTTTGCATATCTAACAAATTTTTATTTATTAAAAAAATTGTTCGTTAAATATTTTTTTTCCCTTTTGAATAGAATAAATGTTTCCATTGAAGATTCTCAAGTTTTTAATAGTTTCTATTATTATTTAAAAACAAAATTCCTTATACATTGAACTTCAAGTTATTACTCTTGTTGTGCATAAAAACTCCAATGGTTACACATCTATAGTAAAGTTCTAAAAACGAATGTTCAAAATAGCTAAATAAAAAGTTTAAAGGATCTTGAAGTAAAAATGTAAATAATCTCTCACAATTTCTCTACAAAAAATATGCATGCGTAAAAAGCAGCTGCTTAATTATATAGCAAGCCTTGAAATAATTTTTCACTTTTCTAAAAAATATAAAAATATCTAATGAAGTCTACTTTCACGTGTCTAAACTGGACTGCTTATAAATTCCCTTATAATGTAATGAAATTTTTAAATTTCCAGGTCATGTTTCATGTTGCACAGCAGTTATATGAGGCATTTTTAAAGAAATTAACAGAGCAATGTCTGTGCAGACCTAGGACGATTGATTCAAAACAATTAAGTAGAAAAACATGCTTTACCAAATAAAAAAAGTCATACAGTTATTCATCAACTTTCCTGATAATTTATGCTAATACATTAAATAATCGATCTAAAACAAAATATTAAGATAATAAGAATAAAAGAAAATGTCATTTCAAAAAATAGTTGCTTTATTTAAAACATTTTCATAAAATAAATCTGATATACATTATATGTATATTAATTATGTATAACAATTTTAAAGCTGCCCCATGGGTAATTTTAAATAGAATCTTAAAATGTGTAAAAATTATGATATGTAGGTAATAAACACAATGGTCAACAATGCTATAATATTTGATTTATAACAATTAATAACATATGTAGATAATTAACAGACATTTTAAAATGTGAACCTCCACTATGAAAATAAGTAAAAACTGATAATTAAAAACAAGTTCTTACATTTTAGTAAATCAATACAAAAATTATATAAATGATATTTGTATTGTCAAGAAAAACATACGTGTTTTCTCCTTTCCTTCAAGAATATTTTAAAGCTGCAGTTAATGTTATGAATATTTTTTCAGAACATATATATAACGTCAAATAAAACAAGTAAATTCTAAAACATTAATAATGAAAAAAAAAACTTAAACTTATTAACGTAATTCTCAATCACAGTTAAAACAAAGATGTAGCATTGTTAACTTTATTGTACAAAGGTTTCTAAAGTTACATACCAATTTTGTGCCTTGTTCAAATGGAAATGTTAAAAAAAATTATACAATAGAGAACAAATAAATTAACTTCTTTAGAATATGCACCAGTTAATAGTCTGTTTATAAAGTTATCTCATTATTACAAAAGAAATGAACATACTTTTGAAATAATAAATAAATAAAAACAAACAAAAAAAGGTAAAAAAATTTAGTTCTCAGTTTGTCAGAAAGAAAATATCAACTATCATAAGATTAATTTTTGGAAAACAACACGCTATTTGTGTTAACAACTGAAAATAAACAGATAATTTAAAATATAAGAATAAAATCTGTGACAAAACATGACAAACATTACTTTAACATAATTAAAAATAATTTAACACATTGTGGAAAATGGAAACGAACTTGCCTTACTTTAATTGAGACAACTTATTTCATTGTCAACATTTTTAAATTCATAATCAACACAAATACTTCGCCATGCCACGTCAAAATAGGTTGTTTTTTTTTAGAATTTTCATCCTTCAAAACTCCACTTGGATATCCAACTTCTAATGGTATCGCGAGCCTTTTTAACAGATAAAGGATCGGCAGAATTTGAGGTTCGTAAGTCTAAATGGTGTGCTGCATTATCCATGAAAATTGCAATTAAAGTATCAGATAATGATTTGAGAACACCACCGCCATGCCAAGGGTCTAAGTCACCATTCCTAAGTGAAGTACAAAATAAAAAACAATCAGCATGGTGGAAAAATATTAGGTTAATAGGTAATATATTAGGTTAATTGGTGATATATTAATGTTAATAAGTAATAGGAAAATAATGCTAATTGATAATATTAGGTTAACTTATATTAGTTTAAGGTAACTAGGAAATTTTTTTATTACATTTATATATGTACAATCAAATATTAAGATTTATGTAGTATGTTCACTAAATTTACTTCCTGTTCATGCTTAAATTGATAAATTAATAAAACAAATTTGCAAATATGGGAAATAATGTTCCTCTAGTGGAATTTGAAAATATTGCATTGAAATACCTTCTTACAATTATTATTTTAGCGATACTTTCCAATTTTCAAAAACAGCTTTTATCTTAAAAAAAAACACAGAATTTATATTCATGGTTATTGAGGATGATTCAATAATTATTAGAAAATCATCCCTTCTTTTATGGTGCCACAGCTCATTGTGAGCCTTAATGTGCTTTTCATTATATAGTTAGATCTTTTATTACATTTTCTGATCACCTTATTATGAGTTTTCCTCTAGTTCTTGAGTTCTTTAGTTTCCAATTCAATTTTTCATTCATTATTTTTATATGGCATAGCCATGCCAAGCATCGTGTTTATCTGAATCAAATTATTTTTTTATTCTTTCATTAGACGATAAAGTTCACTAATGTTCACTGTAAATTAACTATTTGAATTTATCAAAAAATTTTCTTAGTATTTTTTCCCATCTTTATTTGTCAAAGTCCAGTCAGTAGTAGCATAAGTTACTATTGGCCTGACAACTGTTTTATAAATTTTATATTTAATTTATTAAGTAATGAGTTAGTTCTTGTATAAGTATTGGCATAAGTAATAGCTTTTATTTCGATTTTGTAACTTCAAATTAATTTCTCTCTGAATTTTCTTATTATCTTTGATACTATACAAGAAAACTATATAAAATAGTAACATTGTTCATATCTTTCTTTATAGCATGATTACAATAGAGTTTAAAAACAGCATTTTATGCAAAGTTTTTATGAAAAAAATTAATAAAAAAAAAATTGAGTAATTTAATACATTCTATCAACTTCATATACCCCGAATAACTTTTGATCAAATAATGGGATCTTCACATTTTAGGTCTCAATCTTAATGTTTGGAAAGGGTGACCTGAAATATGATAATTAATTAGTGCAGATGACATTTTAAGTTCCAAAATCAGACAGAAAAATTCACTTTTAATGAATAAACATACCTTTTCTCTGACCCCCAAAATATAGGGGGCAGCTGTAATCTAGGAATAGGAATCTAAGGTGCCCATAGTTTGGGTGACCAATCTAAAGTTTGGACTCCTTAATGTTACTTTTTGTACATTTAGACATATTTCAAGAAGTTTTTAAATGCATAGCTGCTAACACGGATAGGAAAAAATCCAGTATATTTCACAAAACAATATAAATTTTATGATAACTGTTGCATAATACATTAAATATTTTACACACAAAGAATTTTAAATTCAATAGAATACAAAAACTTTATCACACCAATAACTATAAAAAATCTAAAATATATTCCATTTGTGATTGACTATGAATGAACTTGAAATCAGAATATTTCTTATTATGTTTACTGGTAATTATAAATAGTAATAGACATTTAATTCATTAAAGATGGTTCAAAGATTTTTAATTAATTTAAAACAGGGAGGTCAGAATTAAAAAAAAAGCAAAATTTCAGAGGGAAAAAAATGCTTTAAGCTCATTTCTATAAATGAGGCCTCACTTCCTTAAGTATTAGTTATACTTATTTAAATATTAAACACACAACTAACAGTGTAAAAACTCTATTTCAGTAGGGATTTTTTTAGGAAACATACTCACTCAATTTAGGGAATTTTCTAAAATGTACAATTATTATTACGCCAGCAGGACAGGAGAAACTGGCGAAGTCTAGTAACAGTTGACAGTTATGTAAGCGAATTGAAAAATTTTTGCACACAATTTTAGAAATTCATTTAGCTAAAGATGATTCCATGCAAAAATAAAGTTTAATAAATATTTATTATTTTTTATTATTTTATTTAATAATAATACAAAAAATTTTGAATTGTAAGGCACAGTTTTTTACATAATTTTAAAGTACGTAAATTTACTTAGCAAAACACAAAATTTGAGCAAAACAGATTGAATAGTTCGCGTGAAATCGAATTTTAATTAATCGACTTCTTTAGAAATCTATTTCTCACTAACTATTCGACTGATTTCATTCACATTTTGTATTTTGCCATATAAAATTACTTACTTTAAAATTATGTAAAAAATTGCATATCTTACAATTCAAATTTTTATTTTACTATTATTAAATAAATTAATAAGAAATAATAAATATTTGCTGAAATTTATTTTTTGCATGGAATTATTTTTTGATAAACAAATTTCATAATTGAGCGCAGAATTTTTTCAATTTGCTCAAAAATTTCTTGAATTATGGCGAAATACGCAAAAAGTAAAATTAACATTAAGGGGTCCAAACTTTGGATTGCACTCTTGTCCTATTTTTTGAACCATATTTCCCTGCTTGCGGCTACCATCTGCATTGTCTGATTTTGTAACTTAAAACATCCTCTGCACTAATTGATTAGTGTATTTGAGGTCACTCCCTCAAGCCATTAAGATTGATTCCCAGAACGTGAAGATCCAATCATTAGATCAAAAATTATTCAGGGTGGAAATTTTTATAGAGCACTGTACATAAATACAGAATAGATAACTTACACAATGAAATATTTAAATTATAGCCTGGGAAAGAATAGGCTCATATTTACTTTTAACTTGATAAAACATACTTTCAAAATTCTTTTCCTGCATTCTAAATGCATAAACAGAATTTAAAAAGTGACAGTAAGTACATAATGGTTTTTTAATTCATTATTTTTTATGAGAAAAATATTGAGGTTTGACTTTCTTTCTATATAAAAATTTAATATTAAATAATTATACAGTCAAACCCTGTTATAGTGATTTCCCGGATAAACTTTTCATTTTTTGGTAATTTTAAAATTTCCATATAAAATACATATACAGATTTTTAAAACCATCTACTGAGTGAAATGTAGCCATAAGCTTTTTTTTTGTTTGCTTCTTCGATCTCAGTTTCCTACCCCTAAATTTTTAATAATAAAAAATAAAACTTAACCCCTTTTTTTGTTACTACATATTGTTTTTTAATCATTTTTGTATTTCTTTTTATTGGTCATTTATTTAATAATGTGTAATAAAAGGGAGCAGTTCGGAAAAATTACTTTAAATTGTTTGCAGTACGAATATAGTGAACTCCCAGTGAACCGAAATTTAAGTCCCTTGAAGGTTCACTATAACTGCATTATGATTTTATTAGGACAGAAAGTTAACAGTAATCATTGAAATTTTTGATAAGAATATGTATAGCATCAGTGTTTTGCATTTCCATAACTAACACACCTACTTTCTGTAATAAGCCATCTGCTTTCAGTGTTGTCAAATAAATGTTTGATAATTAATAATGTTTCCTGCTTATAGAGCATTCTTGATTTAATAAGATTCTAAATATAAGAAGCATTTTTAATTATTTGTTTTGCTACCTCTTTATGTTAACAGTTTAAATAATTACAAGACGTCATTTTTTATTTTTTCTAAATAAAAAGTTTATCCTTTAATAGTAAAAATAAGGACAGTTAAGTGAAAATCACGAGTTATTTTATTCTATTAAGTTTTCTTAAGGAAGAGACACATCTATTCTATATAGAAGATAAGATGTGTGATCCTTTTGTGTAGTAAAATGGAAACACACTGGCATTGTTGACTTTAAATATTTAGCAAGCATAAAAATTGACAACCTGCTATTTGATTCTTTTCTACTTCCTATTAACAATATGGTAAATTGAAAGTAGTAATGGAAGACAAGAGAATTCCTGCTTTTTTTCAAAGTTGTGTTCAAAATTTACATAGATATGAGATAAATTGACTTTTTCACTATTGTAGCAAAATACTGGCTGTAACCCTTGAAAAAAGTTGGAGGCCAGAGAAAATAATTATTCATTATTCATTAGTAAAGCGACACCTTTGTAATGTTCTTTTACCCTCCCATTTATTATTCTTTATATTTTTCTGATTCTCTTAATATAAATTTGAGAAACATTTTCCATTTTGGGGAGATAAAAAACATAATTACGAAACTAGACAAACCAAGAAAGGTTAATTGGTTTAGCTCTTATGAGAAATCCCTGCAATATTTACATTAATTACTAAGAAATAGTAGACAGATTTGCTGGGGAAAAAACTAAACGTTTGCAATTTTAGATATAAGTAAGAAATTTAAATTGTTTAAAAAAATTGTTAAAGTTGTAGGTGCTAGATAACTAACCAATTTATATTCTGTTTTGCGATTGGTTAAAACTATTATCACTGTATTGTCAAAGAACAATTACTATAAAATTTCAAATTATATCAGATTTTTTTTTTGTGTGTGTAAGTTTTAGTTCTGAATTGAAATATCAATATCAGGTGTTTTGAAAAATTTAGCATGCTAAAATTATTAGTGTGTTTAATAATAGACAGTATAATTAAAAATTTTAGGAGTGTCTGAAATTATTTTGTTAATAGATATTTATGCATTATTATTGTATAAATAAATTTTTTATAATTTTATACAAAAACAATTTAAATATCACTTTAATATCATTTTAAATATCATTTTAAGTTCACTTTATTACAGTACATTGCCTTTTCTTTCATTGAGACCAAATTTCTTAACCTTTTCACTATATAAAATTTTCGGGCATGAAATTACTATTTTCACATTTATTGTAGCCATGTTTCTGTTTTGGCAAAAATGATTTTAGAGACTAGAAGAATGGTATTTAAGAAATTGTAGTTTATTACAAGACTATTATGTGATTATGTTATTGAAGTGTAATGAGTTTTTAACAATAAAATTTATTTAAAGAGTATTCATTTACAGGTTTGTTGGCTCTTAATAAAAAAAAATAAGAAATTGTATTTTATTAATTGTTTTGATTTTCCAAGTCTTAAATTTATTACTACTAATAGCAATATAATAAATTCTAATCAGATCTTTTTCCAAAAAAGTAATCCTAAACAAAATAATTCAACTAAATTAACAGATGCTTTGAATTACAATTGTAAAAATTATGAAACCAATAAAACATATTCAATATCATAAAGTGTTTTAGAGCAGTCATTAAAGATAAAAATGAAATACTGCAATTAAAATTACTGCTAAATAACTGTTCTTTAACCAAAAAATCTGATTCTTACCTATTACATTAGTAATATTTTTATAAACAAAATATTTTTTGGCTATCCATGAACAGTTTTTACAAGCTCTTTCTTAAATACACATAGTTTGAATTTCATTTTTTGAATGTTTGAATAATGATTTTGTATTATTTCAGTAAAAACACAATATATTTATTAAAAATAGCTGTAAATATTAAATAAATAAGAATAAAAGGTTTAAATATTTCAAATTCATAAACTACTACTTACGTAAAAATTATGTTGCTTGAGTCAGTGATGTTTTTTCCTCCATACATTATTATTGCCTTATCTGGATCAGGTTTCACTTTATATGTGTTCCAACAATACTCAGAATAGGCTGTAAAATTCCAAGGTGCAGGATCGAACATGTCGGTCTTTCCATTTTGACACATTGGCATAACCATTTCAGTGCAGGCCTAAAAAAAGTATAATAAACACAACTAATCTAAATGCCAACAAATGCACAGATAAAAAAAAATCCAAGATAAACTTTCTGATTTAATTTATGAATAAAAACATTACAAAACTTTAAACAGGGAGAAGTTATAATAATGGTGCTATTTTTAATGCAAACGTTGTAAATAATTATAAATGAAAAATGATATTCTGTAGGGGTGGGTGTTACAAAATAAGGTAAATGGATAAAACAAAGAATCTGCTCTTCTTGATTAAAATAAAGCTATTTAAAAGAAATCGCATGAAACAGGTTTTGTGGACGATCTCCATGAATTGGAGATTAATGAAAGGCAGTGTAGGTTGTCTGACAACACTAATTTTTTGAAAATCTTGATTATAAAAGTTATGAATTTTACTCCACCAACTTAATTCTGTCACTTCTAATGGCATGAATGTATGTGATTGGTAAGTGCAACATCTGATTACACATCCTTTTAACTAGTGCTTTAAATTTTTAAAACAGGTTTTACATCATATTTAAAATATACTACGCTTTTGTTTTGTTAAATGGCACTGCCAGATAAAACCAGGACATAGTCAGACTCTAAATTAAAATTTCAATCTCAATCAGGGTGAGTAGCCAAATCTTTCAACAAAAAGTAAGCACCTATTAAGTACTTTTTAAGTACTACATACATTAACAAAATGCAAGATAATTTTCAAAGACTTTACATGATCATGATGAAATAACTAGTTTCTGGCAAAAAATTCTTTTCTTGATTATACTAGCCATTATAAAATGATCAAGAGAGTTTTCGGTTCGATATCAGAGACTGGAAAATGAAGCCTGAAATTAAGAATATCTTGCAAAATGCATCAGAGTTGCACACGGGAGTATAATAATCTCACCAAACCCAGCTCAGTAGACGCACACTTAGACCCGCAAGTATTTCATCAAACATGTAACATGATTGCCGCTTTTACGCTGCGGACCGAATGTAAGCCCAAATGGATTGTGGTCAAATGAATTGTGAAAACGTTGAACAGAACAATATGAAAAGCATGCTTTTGCATAATATGTGACAAAAATCGACATGGTAAAGAAAAAATTCTCATTTTTGAAAAGTCAAAATTAAGCACTTTTTAAAAACACCCAATAAAAAAAAGCACCTTTAAGGACTTTTAAAAAACGAAAATCGAAAATAAGTACCTTTAAGCACTTTTTAAGAATGCTACGCACCATGATGTATTATTTTTGCTAACATTCTTTACTCAATATTTTTAATAAAATTTCATTCTATGTTTCGACTGCCTGTAAAGTCAAGTTGAAACTGTTCAGTTGTTTAAGGATTGTTAATGTGAACTCTTTTTTTCAGAAAGACCAACAAAAAAAAATCTAGTTGTGAGAAACAGATGACTTAGATGGCAACACAGTCTAAGGATTGATTATAACATGTTCGTGCTCCATCAGCAAAATATTCCTTGATTTAAGAACACGTTTTCAAGAATTATTCTAAGATGACTAAACCACAATTAATTGTTAAGTTTTTGCTTGTGTCTGATACTTGAGGAAACTACGAAGGAAAATTGCAGTCAAAGGCAATTTTAACTTGGAGACTATGTAATCACCTTAACACTACAATAATTAATCAGTAAAAGCTGCTAAAAGCAAATAAATTATTGTAAATAAAACATAAAAAACTATGTTGCTACTCATATATTTCTATAGCTAAGCTATTTTAGTTAATTGAAAAAGTAGTAATATCAGCATACTTGATAGCCCCAACCTTCAACACCAAGAGATGAACCTCCTGATTGTTTAGTATCAAAACATGTCTTATCTCCAGTATAGTTTTGAAATATTGATGCAGCTTTAAAGATGTCAAACATAAGTTGTTGGTCACTTTCAGATACATTTTTCAAGTATTGACAAGCTTTCTGAAATTGTATTGTAATTTTAGTAAAATGTATTAAAATATATACTGCAACAAATGTATAAAAATATCTATATTATATGAAATGCTTAGACGTATGTAGCTAAAAAATTATACTATTTCTTTTTCACATTGGCAATAAAGAACTAAAAAATCATGCAAGTGGGAAGTCATACGCATGAAACACAAAACATCTAATGAAAAAGACTTCTAAATAAAATCTACTAAAGAAAACAATATCAACATAAAATTATTTCTGTTTAGACATGCCTTTTCATTTACCATAAATGAAGATCTAAGCTGTATCTTTCTTAAGTGATATCCTTTAATTCATAATTTAATTTAGTAAAATTCTAACTGTATCCTAACTGATTTAAAATTTACTATTGTGTATGCATAGTACACAAAAAAACGGAACACTCAGAATAACTTTTTACTTAATGATTGGATCTTCACATTCTAGGACTCAATCTTAAGGGTTTAAGGGGCTGACCTCAAATATACTAATTAATTAGCAAAGGGATACTTTCAAGATATGAAAAGATACCCGTTTTCGACAGATTGATTTCTGACCCTCCCTCAAAGTAGAGGGAATAACCGGAATCTGAAAAATCTGATCCGAATAGAAGAACCTGATCAGAAGAACAGTCCAAAATTTAGAATCATTAATAATAATTTAATGTTTTTTTTGTTGTAAATTTCATTCATTATATTTCAAGATCTTTTCAAGTGAGGCGAAAAATTTTTGCACACAATTATAAAATTTGTTTATCCAAAGATAATTGCTAAAAAAATAATTTTTAATAATTATTTGTTACTTTTTATATATTTAAAATTTTTTACAGAGAAAGCTTTCATGAACTATTTATTCTAAAATTTAGTCTTCAAAAAAGTGTACAAATCTAGAAGGAAGTAATCTGAAGAGAACAGAGAAAGCAGTTCCCGGGATCAGTGAGCAGGCGGCAGAGGTTTCTAGTATAAACTTATTTCAAGTGCTTTCCTTAATAATGAGATGTTTGCTTGAATCTTAAAATATATAGACGTGTGCTAAAATCGTAGTTTTTACTTAACATGCAGTTGTTATTATTTATAGCATACAATTTTGTGCACAATTGAGAACAAATTTGAATTGCATAGCTAAAGATAGTTAGAAGCTTAAGGTAAGAAAAATTAAACATGATTTTTGAGTATAAATCAATAATTTCTTAAAGCATAACTTGTAAATTTCTTAAAATGAGAATCTGTATATTATGAGCCCAATAAAATATAGCAGTTTTGTGCACAATTGAGAACAGTTTTGAATTGCATAACTTAACATAGTTTGAAGCTTATAATAAGAAAAATTAAACATGATTTTTGAGTATAAATCAATAATTGCTTAAAGCATAAACCTGTAAATTTCTCAAAATGAGAATCTGCATATTATGAGCCCAATAAAATATAGCAGTTTTGTGCACAATTGAGAACAGTTTTGAATTGCATAACTTAAAATAGTTTGAAGCTTATAGTAAGAAAAATTAAACATGATTTTTGAGTATAAATCAAAAATTTTTTAAAGCATGGCACGTAAATTTCTTAAAATGAGAATCAATATATTATGGGCCTAATAAAATAAAGCAGTTTTGTGCACAATTGAGAACTGCTTTGAATTGTACAGCTTGGAATAATTTGAAGCTTATTAATTATGAGAAATTTTAAATGACTTTTTCGAATAAATCATAAAAATTTTAAAACATAACTAGTAAATTTCTTAAAATGAGAATCTATAAATTATGGGCCTAATAAAATAGAGCATTTTGGTCAAAAGTTATCTAGTTTCCTAAAAATTGTGACTAGAAAAGTACAATTAAAGGTTTTCAAGCAAATTATTTAAATTTTAATAAAAGATATTAAGTACTCATATTGTGAGTATTTTATTTAAATCAAATATCATCAGAACATTTAACCACTAATTTAAAAAATAATTTAAAAAACTAATGATCGATTCCTGTGAGATTTTAATAATTTCTTTATATTTAATTTGTGTAAAACTTTAATGTCAAACATTGTTTATGTGGTAAATATAAATAATTGTTTAAATAGATAGAAAAACCGATGAACTATGCAGAACAACCAGATTTTACCCTGTAATGAGTTTGAAGTAACAACATCACTAGTATAAAAACAATCATAGGTTCAAAATATTAAATGCTTGGAACATTATTTTTTAATACATTTGTACTTCAAATCAGAAAGAAAATTTCAAATTCAAAGCATGCTAAAGAATCAGTCTTTCTTTTATAAATTTTATGTAGATTGAAGATTGTGATACCCAAAAAATTGTCACACTATGTTGAAGAAAAA
Organism: Parasteatoda tepidariorum; assembly: GCF_043381705.1. Taxonomy (NCBI): domain Eukaryota; kingdom Metazoa; phylum Arthropoda; class Arachnida; order Araneae; family Theridiidae; genus Parasteatoda; species Parasteatoda tepidariorum. The sequence goes on from NC_092215.1 coordinate 5,102,093, forward strand.
TAAATATTGTAAGAAAGGTTTTATTACTTTATAAATTACACTAACTAGTAAGCTCACTTATGAATTGCACATAATTTGGTTGCATTCTACTGCAACCCTCAATCATGATTTAAATATCACTACCGCTTTTGTTAAAACTAAATATATATTATAGATTTTTCTATAACTTTTCCTTATACAGTAATTTTAAATTTCTTTTCTTAAAGAAAATAATAATCATAAAATTATTTTGTTAAAATATATCTAAATTAGAAAACAAGACCCTTTCAATAAATAAAGAAAACCTTTTTTAAGGATTAATAAAAAAATTGCATAAGAGAAACTCTGAGATTTGGGATAATTATTGGAGATGGCTCTGTTTCATTTCGCACCCATTAACCTATGAAGAAACAGTTTGAGACATAGCATTATAATTTTAAAAGAATAAACTACCAGAAAACAAGATGAAATAAATTTTACCTCATTTTTTAAATTACAGAAAATAATACATAATCAACAGTAACTTATTCAATTAAAGATTAACAAAACAAAAATATACTCACTTTTATAGGATTGGCTGGCAACGGAACCAAGAAATCTGTAGGATATGGATAATCTGTCATAGCCATATAAGACCATGTATCATACAGCCACTGAATTAAATCAGTAACATTTGGTGCAGTAATAGGTTGGCATAACTTAAAGGTATCAGACAAAAATTTAGCTCCAGAGGCTGAAAAATATAACAAACAAAACCTTAAAATACAGAAGTGCTAATATTAATGAGCTAAAGGGCTAAAAATATAATACTGCTAAGAGTTAGTGCATAAGAAACATAACTAATATGCTACATTTTTTTTTGTTTAGTAAGTAAACATATATAGTAAGTACAGTAGAACCTCGATTATCTGAGCTACTTAAGACCACTAGTACCTCGGATATCGGAAATCTAGGTTAATAGACACTGCGTATAAAAACTTGCCTTGCTCGCAAATTTAACATCTTTTGAAATAAAAAACAACAGATCATTTTTTAAATGATAAGAATAAACATATATAAAGTTATGTTTCACAGCTCAACAAATTTTTTAAAAAAATCAACAACTAGTTTTAAATTTTAAAAAGCAAATAGAATTTTTTTTAATTATACTAAATTAAAAGAGGCATTTTCAGAAATAACACTAATCTCAAAAAATTATTGTACTTTTTTAATTTAATATACATTAATTTGCTAACTTTACAGTACTATTTCTTAAAATATTCTGTTACTATTCGTTGCAAAAGTTCACATTGTCTATTAGTGGCTGCCCGATCACACCAATTTTTGAACAACAGAAGATCTATTGGCATAACATCGTTTCTTCGCTCCAAATATTTTAAGGCAGTTGTTAAAGCTTGAACATCTTTAGTATGACTTATAGTCCTTGAATCCTCAAATGTCATTAATGCTCGATGAGGGATCAACGGATTGTATGATTTCCTCATCATTAAAGAACTTGAAAACTTGGTTGTTGGTTTTCAACGTCCAGCCACTGGAAAATGTCCTCTTCCAAAACTTCTTCATACCCTTCAATGTCATTCATAATCTCAAAAAGCACTCTGCCTGCTGGTGGCTTTTCCGTCTACTGGAATTCATCCCCTCTCCTCTTTTCAGCAGTTATTTTATGGAGTGCTGTACCAAATATTGCTATAGAATTGCATTTCAAATGAATTAAAAAATGAAACCATTTTTCAAAAATTTCTCAGTTCCCCTAAGCAGACCTCTGATTTCTGTACTTCATGGGCAAGGAATTAACATTGATGTTTTTAAATTCTCTCAATTTCTTTGGTTTGGCGATGAGAAGCAGCGTAAACTTATCAGTTGGACTTGCATTTGTGCAAACAAGAAGTGACACCCGGTCTTTCCTTTTCTTATAACATGGGGTGCTTACTTCTTTATATGTCAAAGTTTTGGGGTCATCATTCTGCAAAACAAGCCAGTTTTATCAGCATTATAAATTTGATCTAATGACAAAAAATTTTTCCGATCATTGCTTAAAAACTTTCAACTAAGTCTTTAGGAGAATCTTTATTGGCAGACAATTTTTCTCCTGCAATCATCAGTTTTCGAATTTCACATCTTTTTTTTTAAATTTATCTAACCAACATTGACTTGTAGAAAAACTTTCATTTTTCTTTAGTTTTAGGCTGAGAATAAGAGCTTTCACTTTTAGAATGATCCTAGAAATAGGAATGCCCTGCTTGCGTTGTTGCTTGAACCAAAGATAGACTACTTCATCAAGTTTTGGCTATTTTTTAATGTCATTAGTACTTCTAAGGCCTTTGACGAATCTATCTTTGAACAAAAAGCCTATATTTGAGCTTTGTTACATCTCCAATTGTCTACTATGGTTTCACTAACTTCGAATTCCAGAGCAATTTTTTTCAAACTTTCACTATTATTAACTCTTTTAATAACCTTTTACACATCAAAACAACAACTTTCTGAAAATAAACGAGCGCCATGGTCAGACATGAAATGATTAAAGCAAATATCTACCATTTTATAATATTACCTCCACAAACTCTCTTTTCTAAACGCTCATGGCAGCACACCAAGTTTTTCTTCCCACCCCAATGGAGATTATAAAATGTATAGTACAGTTGTTTATTTTCTCTCAAAGCAGGAACAAAACTGGGATTCGCGAAAGAAAAGGCAAACAGAAGAATGTCCTAAAACCCAATTTTCTATTGTGAGAGTCTCTAGCCCTCCCATTGTCGCCAGTCAAGAAGGGGAAATGTAATTGTTCAATAACGCATTGCACCCAGTGTTCAATAGAATCACATGGCCACTGGAAACAAAAACATTTTTCCTCAATGTTGACATCTCAAGGTGCAATATTTCTTGGAAGTTGAGTGTTTTCAGGGTCAGTAGAGACTGACAGTGAACCAAAAAGTGTGGTCTTCACAGGTCTCATTCAGAAAAAAAAAAAACAGACTTCGTCATCAGCTCAGTTAACAGAAACTTGGGTTAATTGAGGTTTTATTGTAGCAATATTTTCAGTAACCAATAATTTACCACAGAGATGGTTGGTAGCTCAATGAAAAGTTACATGTCCTTTCCCAAAGACTTGACTAGATTCGCAATGTGTTGAAAATATTTACTCTAACTAAAAAAAATATTAAGGTAAAATAGAAATGTATTTCAAATCTTAATACATTCAGTGGCAAGGATAGGAAGTTTAATAATATACACCACGATTGGTTTTGAAAGAAAAAATTTTTTCAATTTAATTAGCAAATTCTAAACACATATTCAATATTTTACCAACAAATATTAAATTCATTTTTTAGAAGATTAGATTTGATAATAAAATAAAGAACAATGCAAGATGTTCTGTTATTTAAGTATCTTCTATAACATAACATAAGGCATAATTTTTGGCATTTCTGCACATTTGATAATAATGTCAAATAAATGAGTAGCAAATAAAGACCAAAGCATTCAGAGTAAAACCTTTTTAAAGCTATGCACTAATTCTCAGAATATTAATTAACATGGCTAAAACATTATCACACCCATAATTGACAGTTTCATATTACATGCTGTTTAATTTACTTTTATTTTGATAAATTATTTTAAATTATAAGGACTTTTATTTAGCTAATTCTCCGTTATTAGTTGTGATTTATTTATTATTATTTTAAAAATTTAACAAGCAAAATTATTATTGTAATATTAACAACCAATAGGGACAATAACACTTAAATGACAACACACTCTATTGTATAAAATGTAAAACTACATATAAAATTATTGATAAGGATGTAAAAAAAACTAAGTTGACATTATTTAAAGAAAATATATATAGATTTTAAATCCTATAAATGAAAAAATAACCTGTTTTTCCAAAATTTTTAATCACATCCCAGGATCGACGAATCATCTTATCACAATTTTCTCCAGCTTCAGCAAAATCCTTTGTTATTATTTCGTTATATTTTTCGCAAGGTGTTAAGCCTGTAAATTGCCATACTGGAGCACTTGATGCAATTGCCCTATAAAAAATATTGATTTCAATACAATAAAATGCATCATTTCATGAAATTCATACTACCACTTGTTCATCATAATATGCATTGAAATCCATATTCATAATAAGAAAAATGTTTGATATTTATTAAAAAAAAAAAGATACATTAACTGATAAAAATTATCCATCAAAACATAAAGATTAATAAGAAAGGCGGAGAAGATGTCTAATCAGAGGATTCTTTAACTGAGCTAAATACATTTTAAAAACTGATTTTAAAGATATAGATAAAATTTACGAAGTTTATATAATAAATGAAAATGAAGAAGTGATGTAGATAATGAAGCATTAAATGAGTCATTGCTACCTTCTTATACAGATGCAACTACTGCAATTAATGTTTTAAAAAGTAATTAGAATACAGCAATTGAAGTTATTAACAATTTTTAATTTCCTTCCTGCACTATTTTGTTTCACAGTCCTTTCAAAGCCAACAGTTGATTTTGAAAGAAACAGAGTCAACTGCATTTTCAAAACAAAAAATTAACAAGGATATAAAATTAAGCAAATCTTTTTAAAAAAAATTTAAAGAGAAGGCTAACCAAAAAAATATTCCGTTAGTAGAAATATTGCCAACTTTTAAACAGAAGAGCTTTACATATCTCAGCAGCGTAAAAGTTTAGAGTATAATGAGTGAACAGTAATAAAAAACTTATTTAAAAACATGAGTATTGTATATAAGAAGAAAATGGTAAAATTGTTAGAAAAACAATGGGGTTTTTCAATGCAAATTTTATGATACTATTTCTTATATTAAAAATATACAACATGAGCATTTTAGAACATCATTTAAGATTTTTTATTGATGCTTAAAAACTTCCATATCCTACTTATCTGAAAAGAAAATAATAGTATTCATTATAAGTTGGAGTAAAATAAATAATTCAAAAAATATTTCACATTATGCTTTCTTATTTGTTTTGGTGTGCATATTGTGAGCTAAATTGCAGTATAAAACAGATGTAGGGTGATTGATGTGTTAAAATGCTAGAGCCTAAAAAAACATACCAATTCATGACTTGTAAATGTTAAGATAATCAACTCTTGGTTCTTTTACAAAACATTAACAGCCTATGAACATATAATGCTTTGATACAAATGTATTCCATTTTGAAAAACGGTAAAGTTTTTTTATTGCATGATGCAGTGATTGCTTGTTTTCCTTCGCATAATTTAAAAATTGGGCAAATTATAATATATTTAAAAACTAACTGATTAAGCATTTTAAATTGGATAAAATATAACTGTATAACAGCTAAGGTTTTTTAGTTTTTTTTTCACCCAATGCTTGATTTATCTACATTAATTTAAAAGCTTTATTTAAGAAATTCTTTTCTATTCATAAATACAAATAAGAAAAATTATAAAACAGTTAGAACAAAATATTTTAATTCTATAAAAAAATATCAATATTAATCTGTTCAACTTGTAAGAATTAGTTGAGACCTATTTAACATTTCTTCATTTGATTTTATTGTGCGTCTTAGATAATAAAACTGAAAATAACTTACATAGTGAGCGAGACTTTTCAACAGTCATTCATAAATTTAAAAAGAACTTACAAAGAAATTTAAGAAGAATGAAAAAGGACTGAAAATTTTTCAATAATTAATCTGTAGCACTAATGTGTAAATTTAACTATAAAAAGATTAATGGCTTTATGCCAAAAACATTAATTTAAAATTTATAATTAATTTTTCACATAAAGAAAAAAATTATTATTAAAAATCTATTATTACTAAAAATCTACAGTGTTATTATCGTGATAAAGATGAAGAGGAAATATAATACATATTCATACGCACTTCAGTTTAACAATCTTTAGCTTTCTAACTAAGTTAAACAAGAATACAATCGATAGGACAAGCAATGAGAATTTAAACAATACAAAATTTTCTAGAGTATGGAACAGGTAAATAAAACTGATTTATTTTTACTTTTCTTATAAATATATAAACTATTGAAAAATAAAGAAAAAAAGAGGAGAAATATCCAATACTGTACAGATTGAAAATGAATTATAATTTTACATCTTAATTACAGCATAAAAAATAATTTTAACAATTTATTTTTCACAGAAAAGAATTAATAATTACAAATTTTATATTTGCCTAGAATTTATTCATATTTAGAAGCTATAAAACATATTGTATTTGGTTATTTTTACCACAGCTAAATATTTTAAATGTATTGTTTAAAACAATGAGCTAAAAATGCATATTTTAAGTAAAATAAATGACTCAGCAACTTAAAGTCATCAAGACTGAGAATTAAATAGATACCAGTTCATAAAGGGTAATTGTCATTAGAAATAATTTTAAAAAATTAAAAATGATTAGAAAAAATAAAATTTTGTTTTCAGATTACAGTAGTACCTTCTACTAAGGGACCCTCTCAGGACTAGACATCAGATGTACTCAGAGATAATATAAAAATTAAAACAAAAATTAATCTAATTGGAAATTCTTGATTCTCAGACTTCATATAATTTTTTATGCGGTCTTCTACATGATGAATATCTACTGATTTTTCTATGCCACAAATAGTCTTAATAAAAAATTTTATGCCATTGTTTAAATTTGTTCAATTATTTGATGTTTTGACTTGTAGCTTCTAACTTTCTAAAACTTTTTTTTGCCTCTTCAAGTATTGATACTCCACTTTTCAGAATATTTTCTGTTTCAGTTATTCTAAATTTGAAAGTTTTTAAATCTTTATTTGAATTAGTAATCCATTGTACTTATCATTTCTTCTCTGTCTTTTCATCATATTACTTTATTCATTTTTACTTAGTCCCAGTTTTTGCCTTAAATCTCACAAACTAAGCATTTTAATTTCTGCTAAATTTTTAAATCTTTTCCTGTTTGAAGCCACGATAAATAAATAACATACAAGCATAAAACTACACTTTTCCAGAAGCAAACAACTTCAGAGCCTGTGCAAGAACTAAAAATGATTGAAATTTTTGTTCTATACATTTTCCAACAATACCAATACCACCAAAACAATTCATGGGTGATAAGGCCTCCTCTCTTACCCTTCACTCACAACAATTTTGTGAATGTAAAATGAGAGAATGTGAAAAAAATTTTAATGCAAAAAGAGAGAAATATAAAAATATGAACAAAGAGTATTTTAATATTTATTTTGTATTTCTTCACCTTTATCTTAATTTTAAAACTTGAACTAGTGTGTCCCTTAAATAGAGTTTACCTTATTAAGAGATAAATACATTAAGGCTACTATTCTAAGGGACTTTATCCCTTATAGAAAGTATCCCTCATATATAATATCCTTTATAGAAAGTGCTATGATAGAAACAAAGAGTACTTTAATATTTATTTCATGTTTCTTTATCTTTTTTTAACCTTTTATAATTGTGTCTTATAGAGTATACTTTAGTAAGAGGTAGATACGTTAAACATACTAGCACCTACAGAGTTTTCTCTTAAATAGACAACTGATTGGTCTTTTGGATTTGTTCCTTAAAGAAGGTACTATGTTACTTTGTTTACTTTAAAATATAGTATGTGAGAGAGTTCTCTAATTATTAGATCTGTATAAGGAACGTGCACAGGAACTCTTGATGTTTTGAAGGAAATATTCAAGGACTTAAAATAAATTTTAAGTTCAGCTGTTTCCAAATCTGTTGTTACACTGATTCATAAAAAATCATCTCTACCTTTCATGAACATGCACTTTTTAATTTTAACTTTTTTTTTAAAAATTCTCAGTTCATTTTTCGAACAGTGTCATGCTGTTAATGTAATAAAGTGTTTTTGTGTAACATAAATATTATGTTTTGAAATTTTTATTTGTCAACTATGCTACCCTGTCAAGAAGAAAGTTAATGGTTGAATATCTGAAAGAGTAGAAAGCCTTTGATTCTATACAACCCTGGTAATTACCTAAGCATTTAAATTTTATCACATTGAATTTGGTTTCTTTAGGAAAAATTAAAAATAATAAAAAAATAGGTTTCTTGAAAGAGTTTACACTGTAAACACACAACTAATGGTACTAAAGAGTAAATCAACCGAGGTTATCTACAAAGTATGATATATTTGAAATTTTAAGAAAAACAATGAATTTTAAGAAAAACAATGAAATTTTAAGTAGCAAAACATAAATATTTCTAAAAGAACTTATATTTCTGAAGAAAGAACTTTAAAATAAACTTTTGGTTTTGAATTCATTCACAGCAAAGTGATTATGTAAAAAAATTAGTTAATGTCAAGAACATAGTGGCTCTGAAGCATGTCAGTGCAGCATTCTGGAAATGCTCAATAATAATGCCATCCTGAAATTAAGACAAAGAATTATTCTTTTTTATCTTTAAAATTCAAACTTTTTTTAAAAAAATAATCTAATTTTCCAGTCTTTAGTAGCATATATTTCTATTTTAACCACCAGAGATTCAAATATGGCAAATATCACAGACCAGGCATTCATTTAAAAAGTTATGGTTTATGTTCCTGGATGAGTAATTTTCCTTAATGAAAAAAATAATAGGTAAAATTAGAGCTGCTATCACTACAAATTCATTTTGGTTTTGTTGGCAAGTTAAATAACACTTTAAAGAGAAAAAAAAGGGTCTCCAGTACAAACTTAACAAAAGAATATGTCATTCTGTAATATATGTATATATGTGTCATATGTAAATATGTCATTGCTTTTAACATCAATTGCGGACTTTGAAATTCTTTAATATATAGAAGTAATAGTATAGAGAATTTAAGTTCTCATTTGGGGTCCTTGTTTTATCCTATGAGTAAAGCATCTCTGTGATTGAAAATGAATTAAAATATTTGTGTTTAAATAAAAAAATTTAGTACGTTTAATGTTCTCTTTTCTGTAAAAGTGTAGGGTCCGGGGAAATGTAACATGGTATGCTGCTGTTCCCAGTATTACATATATGAAACCCTATACTCTTGGAATCAAGTATGTACTGCCACATGTTGTTGAGGAAGTTTGGCAATTTTTGTTTACATATTTTTTTTTTTACATTGTATTGTTAATTTGTTGTATTTGCTAAGTTTTTTGTTAACTGTTTCAATGCATGTACGTCAATGATAGATTACTTATACTTAATATTTTTTTAAGAATTTGTTTATACATATACAGTGAGACCTGTTTTTGTGCGGTCCTTTTTTATGCGATTCTGTTTTTGTGCGATTGGTTTTATGCGATTTTATTTTNTAAGCGCGCTTTCGCGCTTTGCGTCGCGAAAGGGTTAATGAAAAAAATAATAGGTAAAATTAGAGCTGTTATCACTGCAAATTAATTTTGGTTTTGTTGGCAGGTTAAATAACGCTTTAAGGAGAAAAAAAGGGTCTCTGGTACAAACTTAACAAAAGAATATGTCATTCTTTAATATATGCATATATGTGAATATGTCATTGCTTTCAACATCAATTGTGGACTTTGAAATTCTTTAATATATAGAAGTAATAGTATAGAGACTTTAAGTTCTCATTTGGGGTCCTTGTTTTATCATATGAGTAAAGCATCTCTGTGAATGAAAATGAATTAAATTATTTGTGTTTAAATACAATTTTTAGCATGCTTAATGTTCTCTTTTCTGTAAAAGTGTATGGTAGAGGGAAATGCGACATGACTTACATATGCTGCTATTCCCAGTATTACATATATGAAACCCTATACTCTTGGAAACAAGTATGTACTGCCACACATTGTTGAGGAAGTTTGGCAATTTTTTTTTTACATTGTTGTATTTGCTAAATTTTTTGTTAACTGTTTCAATGCATGTGTGTTAATGATAGATTACTTATATTTAATATTTTTTAAGTATTTGTTTATATATATACATAACACTTAATAAATAACAATAAACTCATGTTGTTCCATATTTCTGTTGTTCCATATATACTCAACATAGTTAGAAAAAAAACCCTCATTAAACTAAATCGCAGAAATTGTTAATAATTTAGAATAATTAGAAAATTTCCATAACAGCATTACTAAGTTCTTATAGAAATTTTGTTTAATATTATTTAAAGTTTCAGTTCATGTTAGTAAAATTTTATCAATTTTTTAGCTGTTTGAAGAGCTACACTAAAATTTTAAATAATAAATTATTTTAAAAATTCTTGTTTTAAACTACAATTGCTTCAATTTAATTAAGAATAATTAATTATTCTCAAATATTAATCTCAATTTCAATTTAACTCTTTGAGTGACAAAAATTATTTTTTAAAAACATGAAATACAACTATTAAATTAAAACACATTCAAGTTCAGCCAAGTACCAAAAATACTTTTATTTTAAAACTCAACAAATCTCTAAAAGGTGTGAAAAATAAAGAATATAGACATATGTTTTATTTGTAGCAAGAGGTATATTTGACAGAAATATGGAACAACATGACAAGCCTCTTCCTCAATACAAGAACAAATAAATAAATATATATTTCAATTTTTTCTTACTTTTTGAAAGTCCATAAAAATGAAAAAGATATTGAAAATTGTGAGTGTTTCAATTTATTTAATTTCATTGGTGTTGTTATTATCAAAGCATAGGCTAACTCTGTATCCCATTTTGAATAATATGTTAAGTAAACTTACAAATTTACACAATTTGCAAGCAATTGCTATAGATAAACTTATTCTAAAGTTTATTAATATAAGATATTTTATTCTATTAAAAATTTAAATTCTAAAAACAATGCATATTTTTCATCTTAAAGTGTTACTTTTTGTTTTCAAAACATTAAGCACATGGAAAAACTTTCAACTGCAAAGCATTCTATAGTAATAGTCAATAAAATGGGCAAAATTTAAAAGCTAACTTTAGTTTAGCTCAATAAAGAAATATGAATAAGCATTTTTCCAATACTTTAATATATTTAAAAACAACTTTGAATATTAGAATTCATTATCTTCTATATACAATCTACACTTTCTAGAAAGATCCCTTTTACTGTGAACCTTCCATGATAATAAACAATACGTGAAGTTCTGTTTGCTGATCCATAGACACCATGTCATTTTAACACTCATAAGAATGTCTAAAGTGAATCGTTTATTCCACTATAACGACATAAATTTTGTTTTATTTGTTTAATTCCTAAAAAAAATCACTCCAAAAAAACAGATGTTACACATTATAGTGCATCGAAAATTAGCATTTTTCAGTTGACAGTAAGTCAATGGGTAACAAAAGTATGAAAGGAATTATTCACAACACTATTGGCTTTTGGTAAATGCACTCCATAAACATAAATCTCCAAGAATGAAGAAAGAGTGATAAGACCTTAACTTAGAGTGACTATAATTCTATGCATATTCAATAGTCAAAAAGATTTTGAAATATTGATTATTTTCCATTATTGAAAGTTCGAAGTGTATAATGGCATCTTTGTGGTGGAACTACTTTTGGGTTTCCTGCATGTATTAATTACATAAGTAAATTTCTTTTCAAAGGGTTCATTAAATTTATCAATCAGATTTTTCTTGTCTGAAAATTGTAGTTTCTCTTTTTGTGAAATGCTGTAAGAGGTGGCTTATTTTAAAGTTAAAACAAGTGGTATTCACATCCTTCTGGATTTCATTTTTGCTCAGACTTAAAAATTCTTTGCACATATAATGATTTTTGCAAAATTGGCTGTTCGTAAGCATATTAACGCTATATGCTTAAAACAGAAAATTTTGTAGGAAGTGGATCGAAGAATTACATCAAAACCACAAATTGCTTAAAATATTGAAAATACTATAAAGCGCGTTGTTTATAATAATTAAAATTTCTGATGTAATTCTAAAGACAGGAGAATAAAGTGTACTAATTTCACATCATCGTTCCTGTGAAAGAAAATTGAAAATATAGCAAAAGCACTTTTTAAAAATTATGTGTAATATTAAAATATGTCATTTTAAGAAAATGGAATGCATTTTTAACCTTTAATGAATTATATTAATATTTGCACTTGAACACTAAACATACCAACACTTTACAAAACAACATACGATAAATGGTCTTTTGACCAGTTATGGTATGTTAAGTGTTAATGATATTTAAAAAAAAACTATGTAAATGTCAATTGTTCTATCAGATTCATAATTCTTTTTAATGTATAGCATGCTTTTCTCAAAATAAGTCCAATATTTATGAAATAAAAGTAAACATTTGCTCCAGTTTTGTGACTTCACAATATAGCAAATTCACATTATAACACCCATTTTTGTGTGGACTACAGGGGTTGTTAATATCGGTGTCCACTGTATTAAATATTTTAATTAGTTTTAATTTAATACTAATAAAAAAATTTAAATACAATGGAAAGTCCCATATCCGAAGTTGCCGGGACTTCAGCAAGTCCGGAAAATAGATATTTCTGGATAATAGGTCTTTAAGGTAAACAAACATCATAAAATCTTTATTCAATAAAAAATGACAAATAGATGATAATTAACGTAAATTTCAATTAACATTGAATAAATCCACGTGATTTGTGGTATTGCGCTATTTTCAGAGCCTTTGTTACAGATCTCCACATGGTTTTTTAAATCTCAATATTTATACGATAAATTCTTGATAAAATTATCTCTATTTTAATATGCCATTATAACATACCACAAATTCTGAATCACGCATTTCAGTCAGTAATCAATTTTGAACCTACTCGATTAGCAACAAATATATATTAGAATTTGTTACAAAAGAAATTTTATTGAACTAACTGTATGGAATTTTCTGCATGACATTTTTATTATGTT